>NC_052503.1:31048349-31128097 GCF_016617805.1 Bactrocera tryoni | reverse complement strand
AACACTGTCGACCCAAAGCGTGGAGATATGATGTTACAGGGTATGATGAAGCATTAAGGAGTATGATATACAGGCAAATATTGAAGCATAGGGAAAATGATGAAATACCCGATGTATTAGTACCTCAAGGCTGTTTTAGTGAGGAAATGTTGAAAATATTTTGAAGTGCATGTTATTATTGGTCGTGTACAAATGTTTTTATTTGATTTGACAACTTTTAATTTGTTCAGTTTAAACAATGAAAATGAGATAACATAATCGTAATAATATTGGGGTATATTGAAATGAATAATTTTGGCTTGAAACATAGAAACGGTAAAGCTGGCCAAAACTGAATATGGTTGGGATTTATGAAATACAAAGATGCATTAATTCAATGAGGTCGAAGAACGTTTGATGCTTTACTGTTTTAAGTTTGGTCATTTGAATTCAAATAATGAAGACCGAGGTTATTACCAATTATGACGTTATTATTGGTGCGGTCAACTGAAGAAAATTGCTAACTTAGAAACAGTATAGGATGTGTAATAAGTATTTTATGGTTTAACATAAGAAAGAAAATACATTTAAGGCGATGAAACAAAATATTTAGATATTAGAGGCAGGCACAATAATTTTGATACAGTAACTATTTTGAGTTTTATGTTAATTTACATTCAATGAGAATAAGCAGTGTCTACATGTTGTTTCGAACAATGATGAAACCATAATGTATATATTTGAAACAATAGAAAGGTTAAAATATTTACGATAATTTATTAACGTTCAAATATTAAAGAGATAGTGTTGAGTTTATAAACTATATTAGAAAAATATTAACAATACAGACACAGAAGAGCTACAAATGTAGCTTTGAGATTTTGATTTTTCATTATTTTAGAGTAAGCATTTTGAAAGATATTTTTTCCTTCCATTTTAACACATTAGAATGCAATAATGAAAAATATTTGAGAAGCTAAAAATACGGGCGAAATAAAGTTATACACCTAATTAATAAAATTAAACATATTTAGGCATTTCGCGATGGATCATGGCTGCGTTTTCGGGGTTCCCAGTGAAAATGCCATGTTTCTCCAGAAATTACTCCTACTTTTGTTAACTGCTGTTCAGGCTTTCATTGATTAACGGCAATGATAACCGAAGTATTGATAACTGCAGTCCACGCAAAATATTGTTGTGCTCATTGCCTTGTTTGTGCTTTTGTACTTTCGCGTTGCCTCACTTCGCTGCCGACAGTATTCTTAACGACAGCTGCGGCTGCTAAAACCTATTGATGACTCGGAATTGACCGAAGACATCGGCACACCCGACAACCGTTGCCAGGCCAGTAACGGCTGGCGTGGTATTAAAGGCGACAACAACAATGGCACTGGCTTGCAACTTGGCGCCTGTATTGTTTCGATCGGTCGCTCGAGACCGATGCTGGTGCTGCTCATCAAACGGCGGCGTCGACGAGCAGCCAACCACTGACTCGAGTGAGGGAATACTAAGGATTTGAAATAAACTGTTAACAAAGTAAGCAAAAGAACGATCGATAAACATAAAATGTTTTCTGCAACTTTCATAATCAAAACCTAGTTTTATCGCATTATTCTGTACTTGTAACAAAAACAACACAATTGTCAATCTTAAAGCAATTGCTTGGTGCACCTGCTCTTGAAGCATAGTTAGTCGAAGCTACATATGTACATATTACATATATATTTACATATATGCATAATTGCTTGTATTTTTCTGTAAGTGCGGAATAATTATATAAATCTCTTCAATACTTAGGGTTTTCAATATACTATATATGTGTTTCTGTAGAAATTGTAGGAATTTGCCAAATAATTATTAGACATCAAATAAATAAGGCTCAAGTACCTATATGAAGATTTCAGTTTAAGTACATATGTACATATATTTACGGAGTTAACAATAATAAAAAAACTGTCATTGCTCCTCAAAAACCTTTTTAGATTTTAGTGTCCTAACAATTTTACAAATTATTATATAAAGGCTTGCGAATGTTTCTAAAATGATTGGGTACTAAAATTAGATGCCCAATGACAATATAACGTTCCTTCCTTTAAGTTATATTTTACTTCTACCAAATAAAAACCTTTTACAAGAAGTTTGTGAAATGTTAGTTTTCTTAGATAGAACTGTCCTTAGATACTATACCAGAAATTTCGGCGCGATGCAATCGGCTGGGACTGTTTTCGGCAAAGTCATTGCAATGAATGATACAGACGGCGAACGGCACCGACGAATCGTTGAACTGACTGGCCAAAATGGTAGAGACGGCGCTTAGCATCATCATTAAGCAACGAAGACTCGACGTCGCTCGCGGTGACTCGAGCAATTTTGATGTAAGAAGTACGAATGAAACGGACCTTTACTATCTCAGCGTACCAGTGCTTTAGTTCGGCGTGCGGTTCGACTGCACGTCATAAGATCGTTATCATTCTTTTTCGTTAACCTTTTCTCTCATTCGTTAATACTTTTTCGAACTCCTGGCTATCAAAATATGAAATGAGTTTATCATTCGTATTCAATACGGCCCGGCAAGTAAAATGTTTGCTCTTTGAACTATCAACTGCTTCTAATTAATTTGGGTGCGCTGAATTCAAATCTGTAATCAGTTTGTCTCTATCAGCTCTAGTTTTCATGATATAGCTTTTTTATACCCTCTACTTAACTTATGACCTGAAAAAAAAAATTAAAAATAATTATAATTAATCCGAAGATATCCGGCAACTTTTGGGATTTACCGATCATGAATATATGGAGGCTCTATAGTAGTAGCCGCCGCGAATGAACTCAATAGCTCAGACCTCAAAGAAGTGCTAACTGGAAAAAATTTTATCGACAATAATAGCATTATCGCCGAGAAGAGGATATATTTTGAAGAAAAGATGGACATTCTAAATTTGTAACAAATCTTTGCAAAACGAGCAATAAAACGAATAATGTTCTCACCACTAAAAGAAAAACGAATACAGAAAAACGCCACTGTTCCAAATGTTGCTTACAACTATCACCAAAATAGCACTTCTAACTAAAGCGTATCGCTTTGAAGATACCTCCGCATGCTTTCCATACAACTTTCGCAGCGCAACGCAAAACAACAAAAAGAAAGAAGTATATAAATGAACTCTGAATGCGCACACAAGCTGCCACAAAAGTCGTGATAATTTTGGTTTACATTTAAGCGGCACAACTATGTACGCGACCACCTCCACCACGCGATACTAACGCAACAAGCCGACTTTGTTGCCACCACCGCTGATACGCCATGACCGCCGCCAAACAAATCGTCAAACAATATTCGCGACCAATTCAATTTCAATTTCAACCAGACGCAAATAAAACAAAATATGGCACCGCTGGTGCTGATGATGCCAGCTGAGGCAATAATGGCCACGACGGCGACGCTGCGTTGTTGCAAGTGTTCGCGCTTTGACACAGGACACGAACACCGACGCAAAAGTATAAGCAAAAGAAGGAAGAGGAAAAAGAAGAAGTCTTCAGCTAGCAAATTTTAGGCTGTTGTTGTTGTGCGCGCACAGTTAGCTGCGGCGCTACTGTGCGGCTACTCGGCAATGCCATTTGCCGCTCACTGGATGTTGCAACCTTTCTAAAAAGCGCTTTTATTTATATTTCAGGCGCACACTTTGGTTATTTGTTGTTGTTGCCACTTTTTTGTGAACTCCCGTGCAACTCAGTGCTGCTGTTTTTTGTTGTTTTGTTTCTTTTTTTGTGGAGAAATGTTGCAATCCAATAAATGAAAACATCACGCGAACCCCGAAAACGTTTAGCTGTCATTAAAACACACTTGCATTTGTTGTTGCTGCTTTTCGCTGTGCTAACCATCAACGCTGACCTTTTGAACCCGACTGCCACACCCGTAGTGGTGCTTCAATTTGCCATCTGCTCCATACGCCATTGACACTTACTTTATCACATTGTTAAAGTTCTTGTTGTTTCAACTGCTGTTGCCAGATATTCGTGCGCTATCAATTGCTACGATCATTTTGTTCGCCCCAAATGGCATGCAGTTGCAACAAAGACCAAATGCTTTAAGGCACCTACAAAAGACTTAAGCGACGAACTCGTTTTTGCATGCGAACTGCGCGCGGCGCTGCATTGGAGGCCACGTGTTGCGCATGCGCCGGCACACAACCAATAGATTTGCGCACAGCAGCGTTGTGGCAACACTGTTGTGTGGCAGGGCAACACTTGCAACCCGATTGTCTATAAAATAAAAATAAACGAAAAAAACGCAAAAAATATAAACTGCAGTAGCGATAAATTTTTGAATTTCTTACTGCATATATATATATTTTTTTCTCTCTTCTTCTTCTTTTCTGCTTTTATTTGCACACGCTGCAATTTCAATGTTAGCCACAGCTAGTTGAGCGCCACCAGCCACCACAATGTGCACCAGCAATGACTTTGGCGGTGGTGTAAATTGTTTTTTCACGACTTTTGCCGTGGCGCACACCTCGTCCGCCCCGCTCAAGGTGAGCACAACAAGACAATCGTAATTCGCTTGCTCGTCGCTGAGCCCGTCTAAGCAACAATAACGTGCAGATTTTACAAACAACTTGCTAGCGTACTTGTTTGCTGTTCGTTGTTGTTGTTTGTTTTTGTATTTTCGGGGGCGTCAACTCACGTTTATGCTTGGTGGGCATTATCGCTGCTGTTCATCTGATAAATCACAGCTGGCTTGTGAAAATTGCCTTCTCGCAGTTGTTGTGTTGATGGATAAGTGCTTTGTTGTTGTTGTATGGAGATTTTGTTTTTGTAAATTGTATAATTACGCCAGTCAAAGTTACGGACTCCACTTGATTGCACACTTGCTGTGGTGGGTGTGCAAAAATTGATTGTTTCTGCATCGTTAGTCACCTTTTTGTGGCAACAATCGCTTTTTCTATATTTTCAAAAATTCGGGTCACCCTCTAAAAAACGGTTTATTGGAGGGAAAAAAGTTAACAAAACGTATTTTTGATATAATTATCTTGAATTCTATTTACATATGAGTTAGCTAATTTAAATCGAAAGAACTGTTAAAACTACGAAAGCAGTCTTACACATCTATAACTTCGTGTCAAATGATGAATCGACTGAATAGATATATATTGATGAGCTGAATCGAACAAAGGTTGTTGGCGCACGAAACATTTCCAAGCAAATGGAAAACCAACCGCCGATAAACTGTCTTGCCTCAGCACCGGCTTTGTTCCATACATACAAACGTCATTGAAGGAGGATATTCACACCATACTTACTGGAACCAAATAAATGCTCACCACATAAACACAAACTAAAAAGTCAAGTTTTCGATACCTGAAGGAGCGGTTGATGCATTCAGAACGCATGTTTTGAATACACCTCAATCAGCGCGGCACACATATTTCGACAACTTGTTCAAACGCATGCAGAAGTGTATATATGTATCTTAATGGAAAATATTTTTAAAAACTATAAAGCAATTTCCAATTATTATTATTTTTTCAAAGATGACGGACATTTTTGACCCTAACTATTTGCATACAAATACAAACATTACTTCCTTCGAAATGAGCGTAAACTTTTAACGGAGTATAAGCTTTCAAATATTTTAATAACATAGCACCTCTTAATAAATAAGTGCTATCAGTAGAAATCGTCGATACTTAAGGGGCTATACCAGTGTGACGCATGAAAAATTAGTCAATGTTTGGAATTTTTTTTAAGAAAAAGTCCGATATTGAATATTGCGAACTTCTTTGAACGCAATAAGGTATATTTGCAGCTATATTTGAAGATTTTTTTTTTACAAAAATGTTGAAAAATAACGTAGTTATGGGCTGTCTTTGAAGTTGCCAAAAAAAAAGTGCCCCAACTGCTGGCATGATCCCGGCCGAATGAGTAGCTGAAACAAAAAATTTTAAAAATTTGTTGAACTTAAAGATATGTATTTCCTATACAATGAGTTACGATCTTTGAAAAATATCAAAAAACAACAAAATAACGTATTTTGAAAAAAAAAATCGTTTTTTTTAGATAAAAAATGTTCGTTTTTTTAATGCCAAATTGACAATTTTCAACCAATAAAAAAGGTCGTAGGTCATTGTATAGCAAATGTATTCAAAAATTCTCAGTAGTATTTTTGAAAAAGTCGTTTCGAAAAAAACGCATTTAAAGTTTCACAAATGTATATATGTTTGCACCTCCGAGCGGTCGCTCTTTAGAATGCTGTCATCCAAAAACTATTCAAGATACAACCTTCTCGATTTCACAGGATATTTATGGAAATATAAGCTATCGAAAAAGCAAATAAAAAAAAGTTTAGTTTTTTTTTTGAAAGTGTCACACTGGTATCTGGCCTCTATAACACTGCAGTTTACACCCAAAAAGAAAGTTATGCCAATTGTATTTTCAAAATTTTTTTTTTTTCAACTAAAAATATTCTTCCACTGTTTGATATTTCCACTTTTTAAGGATCTAATAGAGCGCGAATGGAATATATAATTTCCCATTTTTAAATGACAATCTCACCTACGCCCCTTTAATGTATGTATGTTAATGTTCAACCTCATTGACGAGGTCCGTGCGGCAGAATATCTACGCGATTTACCTTTATACCCGCAAATAGGAATCTCTGCTGCCTCAGTGTCGGCCTGGAGGCCATCTGGCAGCCCCAGACTCATCGTCGATGGCCATGACTCAATCAGTCATCCATCCATGATTATAAAAACCACAAACTTAAATGATAAAATATATATAATATAACACAAAAACAAGAAGTAAATGCTTTTAATTACTTTTGATTCATTTATTTTGTGGCAAAAATTGATTATTCGTGCAAACTTAACGCCATTCCAAATTATGTAAATAAATATTTACAGAAAAGTGTTTGCTTCAACATGGTTAGTTAATGACAGCACTTTGTGACTTCTTGTCAAAAATATCTGAAGCTACAGCCAATTATGCTAGAAGTGCGACGTATTGGCTCTAGAAGTTGGCCTTTGAGTGAAATCTTTGAGCTTCCGTAGCGCTAGAGCTACGTATCATTAACTTTTTAGAACTTCATTAAAGCAATGAATTCAAAAATGTCTCTGATTGATTGATTGGACGAAAGCAGAGGTGTAACGAACCGCTGACCATAAGCAGCCGCACTGTAGCTGTTGGAAACCTGTCTGCCATCGCTTTAAATTTCGGGCGATTTTTACGATAGATTGCAAAAGAACTACACTTAGTATTCGCAAATATTATTCTGTATTTCATTAAACAAACTTTCAATCAAATCATTTATATATGTATAGACTAGATTTAAAAACAATATTTTGCTGCCCTAACAACCCTCTTTGTTGTGGCTTGAATTATTCGGAGACATCCCGATCCAACCGGCTTAAGGCTGGTTCGTTCAAAAATAGGACTTTTGTACCATTAGAACCTCTAGATGACTGCAGATCTACACGTAAACTTCCTAAACGACATTTCTTAAAAATGTCGTATAGTTTGTCCAAATTCTTCACGAATAAATATTCGTACAATTTCCACATAAACACGATCCTTAAATCTTGCATACCCAGTCGAATCGTGATGAATTCATTACTGAACCTGGAAATTATGTGTCCATCTACTCATCACATGGAATAATGCAGCTTAATCTCTAAAACCTATGCCTTCATTACTTGAAAAATTCGTTTTGCTTTATTCGAAGAATAGCTCCTGCGCGGATACTCGGATCTACAGAGCAAATATTTAAGCTGACAAAAATGATTGTAATGTTTAAAAACTGTGCTCGCATTGCCGTGACAACTTCACGTAACTGTGGCTCCACAAATAAATTAATCTTTGGTCTATTTTCGCAGGACATTAGATAATTAAGGTCTGTTAGCCAAAGGATTTTTACATGAGGCTGTTGATAGCTGCAGTTATCCCCTTTCATACTTTTCCATTGCCAGCTAAGGCAATTTCTTGCCGCAATTAATACCCAATATCAAGTTGCAACTGTAATGCTGAAGCCTTAATGTTAAAATAATCCACCCACCCAGCACTTTTGTAGTAACCACGGTCTCACCCTCATCGTCGGAAAGTGAAAAACGCTACTCTTGCAACATGTAGTTGGCAACAAGTGGCAAATGTTATACTTGTTTTTATCGCATGGCGGATAACCTTGAGTGACCTCCACCGCAGCTACTAACGCCTGCAACAAACGATAAGCGCTAAACAGCAATCGCCGATGGCCTCCACAGCCACCGGAATAGTGTATATAAGATTTCATTCATAAAATTATCAGCGGGCAGCATGAAAAAGTAGTACGATAAACGGCAACAACAATAAAACAGGCTGAAGAACAAGCCAACAACAACCAGCAAAAACAATATTCAAGAAAGCAACAACAACAATTCACTAAAGGAAAACAACAACTACAGTAATAAAAAAAAACACCAACAACTACTGTATTCCAAAAACAACAACAACAATAGAAAAAAACACCATTCAATCGCGCTGCAGCTCAGCACCGTCACCAACAGCAAGAAAAAAATTCGAATTGCCACCGATCGGCAAGCACTTTACGAACATGCAGCCGACGCTGAGCGCAGATCGCAGATTGCATGTTTGCAGGCCGTTCATTTGAATCGCCCGCGCGCTGCACCGTTTGCTCCATTTTTTACAGCCGCTGCTGCTGCTGCCTCCTCGCTGTGCTGAGGGTAACGTGCCGCTGATGAGCCTGTGGACACGCCGTTGCAAGTTGCCAACACATGCAACATGCCTCCTGCCGCTACCGCATTGCTGTTGCTGCTAAACAATTTAAAATCGCCGCTTTGTTGTTGTTTTTGTCGGTAGTGTTGTTTTTGCATGATTTTATTATTATTTGGTCTTTTGTTGCATGTCGACGGTGGCAGCGGGTGGCGCATCTGCGCACTTTTGTGCTGCATCTGTGCAACTCGCCGGATCTGGAGCTCGGCAATTATAACGATCAGATGTGGAATGCGGTGAAGATGCTAGCGCAGTCATGTGATGTGGCTGTGGCAGCGTCGGTGGCGGAGGCCCTTTTGGCCGGCACGCACACTTTCTCCTTGCCGACGTGGCAGACGTGGCAGACATGGCTGGCGAATGGCAAATGGCGAATCGTAAGTGGAGTGCCACAGGTCGCTTGGTAGCAGGTAGCTGGCAGTTTTTCTGCTGCCTCGTAATTTTAGTGCAATCATCATTATCGCTGCAACTTGCAGCAGGCAATAAGACGTGGCGAAAAAACTCGAAATCAAAATCCGTCGAGGGCTGCTCATCGACTGCCAGCGGTGGCAGTAAGCGAGACACAGCAGTTGCGCCACGCAAAAAAACAGCACTTTTGAATTGTTGCAACAACAGCCTACAATCAGAGCACGCCCGCGCTCATCTTCTGTCAGTTTTTCACTTCATACAAATTTTGCTGTTGCTTGTGTTGCCCACAAGTGCAGCGGTAGCAAAAAGTCAGAGCGCAAGGATGCAATCACTGCCGCAATATTAACAGCAATTTAGCAAAGTAAAAAAATGTAAATTGCCAGCATGGCATCCGTGTTGCACCGTCCGTGCTGTGGCAGCCAACTGTGGGGGAACGGCGCCTTCGGCATTCTGCGTTCGCGTTCATTTCGCTTGTTCTTCTTGCTTGCATCTAAATAGAATTTGCTATATAATTTGAGGCGATTGTAATGTTTATACTTAATTCGGTGGCGTCCAAGCGCTGCGCACCCCAATTCATTTGAAGCGCTTCGCTTTAGGACTTCGTTGGTGTAATTATAGGTTGAGCGGCAGTCTTACACGCATAGCTAGGAGCTGGGCCTGCGACGTGAGCAAGTGTTCTACCACCGCTTGTGGTAAGAATTTACGACGCGAATGATCTCTATAAGCTGTGGCTGTAGGATACTCGCTGTAATACCATCAGCTGCACGATATTTGAAAGAGTTTCTGAATATCTGAGAGATCCATATCAACCTACTTTTTAACAAACAGTTTATCTAAATCACTGTACTATACAGCTCTCAGCTATATCTCAAGAAGAGAAAGCTAGTTTATTGCGTAAAGTTTCACCGAGTTCGCATCAAGTGGCCACAAAACAGATCCCTACATAAAACCTCATGACGAGATTTGGTTCTGCAAATATAACGTCGTAATTTCAAACTGATTATGCTAATGGTGCAAACAAAATCAAATTGGGAAACCTCAGAATGAGAAAACTCAGAAGTGATCTAGTGACTGATGTTCAGGGCAAACTAAAATTATGAAGGGAATATTTATTCAGCCTGCTGAATGTCAGTGAAAGCATAACACCAGATAGCGAACCCGATTTCCCAATCGATGACGTTCCGTTGCCTGACTATGAAGAAGTTCGAATAGCAATTATCCGTCTGAAGAACGGTAAAACGGCAGGGACCGATGGACTGCCGTCCGAGCTATTAAAACACGACGGCGAAGAAGTGGTAAGAAGCATGAATCAGTTTCTTTGTAGAATATGGTCGGAGGAAAGCACACCCAACGATTGGATCGATACATTACACCTCTTCGTCGATATTAAAGCCACGAAGCCACAGGACGAAATGAAACTGCCTTTATGCCGCGATGTCTGAATTTCGTATCCCCGCAAAACTAATACGTCTGTGTAAACTGACGTCGAGCAATACCAAAAGCTCCGTCAGCATCGGGAAGGACCTCACCGTATCGTTCAAACGAGATTTGAGACAGGGAGACTCTCTATCTTACCACTTTTCTAATCTGCTGATTGAGAAAATAAATCAAGCTGCAGATCTGAATAGAGAAGGTACAATTTTCTATAAGAGTGTACAGCTCTTTTCGTACACCAGTGATATCGATATCAGTATCCATAACAACCGCGTCATTAGTTCTACTTATTTTACGAAAATAGGTGTTACTTCGGACTGAGTAGGCGTCTTGCTATATGGTGCAGAGGCATGGGCGATTACAACATCTGATGAGTTACGAGTCGATGGTCATGTCGTCCGAATGGATGAAAACACTCCAGCTCTACAAGTATTCGACATGGTACACTGCGAGGGAAGCAGAGAAGGAGGAAGACCTCAACTCCGTTGGAAAGACTGGGTGGAGAAGAACCTGATTACACTTGGTATCTCCAATTGGCGCCAAACAGTGATAAGGAGGAACGACTGGCGCCCTGTTATAAACCCGGATATAACCGTATAAGCGGTGTCTACGCTAATAAAGAAGAAGAAGAACTAATATATATGTAGCGCTTGTAACCCTCTCATTCGATTGTGGCTCAATTTTCGCCCGAACCCAGAACAAATATGAACGCACATCCTGACTTGAATCCTGCTGACTTTTTCTTTGAAGGAACTAATGCGCACAATCTTCAATATTCATGCAATCTGACCTTCTTTATAATGTCACAAAAAATAATTGTAATAGAGAAACTTAGATAACATAGATAATGCCCTAAAATAATGTTTCGCTTAGTAAAGATAATGAGAGGTTCCTCCCTTGGTTGTGTAGTTCTTTCGTCGATGCAAAAATGTTTCAGCTTAACTGAGATGATAAGTATTAGGTACAAATGTGAAATAATCGGATCAAATATGGCAATATAGAGCTTTAAAATATTTTTTCAGCAGCTCCATCTACCGTGTGAAGCTCTAAAGTCAATATTTAATGTGATTGGATGCGTTTTTGCACCTTTGACCATAATAAGAATTTCTATACGAATTCTATGCTGTTGAGGAACAACAAACATCCAACTGTAAGGTTAGATCCCTAGCTAGTTAAGTCCTAATTGCTACCGTCGAGATGCTGTGGTATCTGTTACCAATCGAGGAGTATTCAGCAGGAGATTATGCTGATCTGAAGAGAACGTTAACTGAAAAAAATGATCAGCCATGAAAACGTAACCTTTGAAACTGATACCTACTATTTGCAGCAAAAAGTATAACTCAGAACAACATGTAGAATCGAAAATTAAAGCAAATGGCTTTATCTCATTCACTTTCTGAATAAGTCTACATTTAAGGTATTTAAGTGGCAGACCTTCGCAGCTTCTTTATGATATAGTAAATATTCAAAAACCATTTTATAGTAGCTTTTTTCTTAAATTTTGGCAAAGCGCATACCACCGACTGTTTTTCTTGGATTTGACAAAGAAAATAGGCTATCAAGGAAAAGCTTACCTCTTTTCATATTTCATCCATTCCCTTTGACATACTTGTACATATGCATATAACTACTATACCTTTAGCGAATGAAACCACATATTATTTATTTATATATTTTAAATCACTTTATTTAGCCTTTTTATTTTCATAGCGTCATTCATAATCTTTCACATTTTCTACTAATTTTTATTACTTTATAAATATTATAATTAATAATATTTACTTTTTTTGATTAATGCTAAGAGTTCATTTAATAACCTGGAAAATTTATAAGGAAGAACGTTATCGTTTAAATTAATTTAGATTTTAATAACTGTATATTGTACATAGCTCTACATATGATAAAATTATTTTTAATTATTACAAGATTTTAGTTGATTTAGTTATCTTGGATTTATGTTTTTACTAGGTTAACATATTGCTTAGCATTTGATTAGAAGGAAGAAATATTCAATTTTATATTAGAATACTTTTGACTTTGAGCTTTTTTTACAGATTCTCTTTTTGTTTCTTTTTTTAATGCTTTGATTTTTTATTTGCCAGCTCTAACTACGGCTGCAGTGTTGGGTAAAAATTTACCATGCAATTTATGGATTTTGCTAAACATTTTATATCACAAGAATTAAAAATTAAATACTGAAAAAATTGTATTGATAGAAATTATAGTATATCCATTATCTCGTCTTTACTACTTTACTACTTTAATATCTATAAATTTAATATAGCGAAAAGAAGATATCAGTTTGTTGTCACAATTTTGTCAAATCCATGCGCCAAATGTCAAAACGTTCTGACTATGCATACCACCAAAAGTATAAAACTTTATGATAAGTTTGTGAATTGACAGATTGCAACACTGGGGTTCCCGAATCCCGGAGTATAATAGGCAACCTAGGTAATGACTTATTTCTCTGGTTTACGCGATTAGTTTACACTAGGAAGTTTCTTCGGATCGCGAGCGCTCCGTTAGCGGTGGTAGAACAATCCCATTACATTTTTTATGGGGAATCAAATTTCTTGTGCTGAAACATTAATAATGTTGGAAAGAGTTTTTGCTTGGTGCAAACTATTCAAAGACGGCCGAGAACGCGTTGACGAACCACGTCCAGGATAGCCAGCAACATCAACTAATGAAAAATACCTGAATAAAATAAAGGAATTGATGCTTGAGAATCGATAATTAACAGTCAGAGACCTGCCTGGCATTATTAGAATATCGCAAAGATCAGTGAAACCCATTTTGTAAGTTCATTTGGGCCTAACAAAGGTGAAAGCAAGATTGATTCCAAAATCATTAAATTTTTTCGAAAATCAACGTCGCGTTAACATCTGTGAAACAATGCTTTCCTTACCCGGATGTCATGAAACGTTTCATTACTGGCGTTGAGTCTTGGATCTATGTCTACGACCAGGGAAATAAAGATCAATCGACCGAATATCGTGACAAAGGTGATCCGAAACCGAAAAAACACGTCAAAGCAGGTTCAAATCAAGGTGATGCTGACAGTTTTCTTAGATTATGGAGATTTGGTGCACTCCGAATTCCTTCCGACCAGTCAGACTGTCAACAAGGAATAATATTTGAGTGTTATGCGTTGTTTGCGGAAGCCCCGCTATAACGCACCGACATGCTGCATTGATTCTTCGTGAGTTTTTAATCAATTTGTCAACTATATCTTACCGTAATCACCGTATGCGCCTAATTTTACGCCGAGTAACTCTGGTTATTCAGCAAACTCAAACGACCGCTCCGTGGAGACCGTTTTGAGTCAATTGAAGGCATTAAACGTGAATCGCTAGATTCATTGAGGGCTATTCCGGGAATTTAATTTAACAACCGTTTCGACGATTGGTAATAACGTTGGCACAAGTGTATTGGATCCAAGGGGTATTATTATGAGGTGGACAACATAGAGTTTGAAGAATAAATTAAGAATTTTAAATTATGATCAAAGTCTTACTATTTTTTACTCACAGCAGTATGTCTTCTACAGCTTTCTGGTGCAGTCATAATCTTACAAATAAGTGACAATTTTTCACAATTATTTAAACAAAGTATTTTATACAATAACAATGATAGCTGATTCAAATATAATTTCTAATTTATAATTTATTTATAATTTACACACTTAGTCAAATAAATTTTGCTAAAAAATCAGTTCTAGTTATATACTTTCTATGCTTAAGTGGAACAAACAGTAACTAAAATAAATTCGGTACTTGAAAACTATAAAGTTTTATGAGGTCAACAAACATATTTAATATTCAACAATAAAGAGCTTAATAGTGGCAAAAAATGTATTTTTAATTAAATTAAAAAAACAGATATTTACAAAAATTTTCTTAAAATTATTAACATATTTTTTTTTATCACATTTTAAATTGCCTAAACTATTTTTTTTATTTTAATCCAAATTTATGCGGTTTGCTTTTTTGTTGTTGCTATTGCTTGATTACGTTTGCTTTTATTGCTTTAATTAGTTTTATAAATTTTTTTAAAATTCTAAAAGGCAAATGTCAGCATTTAAATATTTAATTGTATATGTATATATATATGTACATAATTCTCTTTAAGTCAAAACCTTAAAAGACAAGTATATATTTACAATTTATTTATTTATTTTTTTTTGTTAAAATTTTATTTTTTCTCTATATTTATTAATATTATTTGAATTGTAGAAAAGCGTTATAAAAATATTTTTTTTTTGATTTTTTCTGGAAGCGATATTTTGCGAGTAGTTTGAGATTGTAAAAGTTCATGCATTTGCACAACAACAATTTTTCATCATAATAATAATGTTTAGAATAAAATGCATATTATGTATCCCATTTCGTTTAAAAGCGTAGATTTGAAAATTTTTAGTAATAATTAGTAAAAATTTTTTTTTGTTTTCTATAACAGTATCTTTCGCTTACTCAGTGTATTTACAATAAGTCTTGCTTTTGCTTAAGAAAAGTGTTGCCATAATTAATATAATATAGGCTATAATGTCATTACATATGCTATAATATTATTACAACTGCTTTGGTATTATAATACCTGCTATAATATTTCAATGTTTGCTATAATATTAATTGGCAAAGTTAAAAATTGACTTTACTTCATGAACATTATATGTTGCAAACTTAAAATTACTTAAGGCACTTCCGTGTGACGGAAATTTATGGTAATTGGCTTTTGCTTTGCAGCTTTGCTTCCATTCATTTGAGTGTCCATTTTAATTTGTGTGTTTATATCAGATTCTATAATTAATTTTATAGGACACTTGACAATCATCATTTGATTGGCGCTTCAAGAACTTTATCATTTAGATCTAAATTTAATGAGGTCTTTCATTCCAATGCTTCAAGCGCATTATGAGAGAGTAGCTAAGTCGTTGAGAAAGTCGTAAAAATTAAGTGTCAATAGTTTTATGAGCCAAGCTTCATTTTCAATCAGACCCTTACTAATTATGCCTTATTGTTGAAGTATAAAAATGTTAATAATATAAAAGTATTTTATTTCGAAACTTTTTTAAGTGATAGGCTTGTAATGCTACTAGTTTGTCAATATATTTATCTGAAGACAAACAAGGCAACAATGATAAGGCATTCAAATCAATCTGGGTGCCGGTGAAAGATTAACTTTCTTTTAGCGCGTGTTCCAGAACGCAATGATAAATGCAGGTTACTAAATCTGTCATTGATTAAATAAGCTTTTGAAGATTTGAATTTTTATAAGCTAGTGCAAATGCCTTTGAAAATTATGAAAAAAAATAAATTCATATTGCATTAGATAGTGCATTAGACCCTTCGAAAATGAAAGACAAAATAGCAATCAAGATAAACTGTTTTTAATCCTTAAAAAATTAGCCTCGCACCTTCTCTTCCTTTTTTCGATCTCAGATCTCTCATAAAATATTTTCTCTTTCATTTTTGTTAATTTATCTTCATTTCCGAAAGTTTCACCCTTCTGTGATTCTTTTTCTGTATTCAAAAATGATCTACCCTGGTCTATAAAGAAAATCGACAATTTACTTTTCAATATCATTTACTCTAGATGCGCTGATCCTGCGTTAATGTCGAAATATTTTATCTATCATGAACCCGCCAACAAACTCATTATATTATTCAACTAAGATACGCCATTGTCTCTGCGATGCATACGAAGATGAGGACAACTCTCTCATTTTTTTGAAAGCGCTATTCCAGATCTGGGTCTAAAGTGATACGCTTGCCAATCTTCTGGCGAAAGTAACTGCGGCAACACACACATTACGAGAGGAAATATGGGAGAAGAAAAGGGCTTGTATTGTATAATAGAATTTCGCAACTTCGTCGGCAGAAGTTATTTGAGCAGTTCTAAAAGTTCAATACCAGAAGATTCAAGCAACTAATTTCAATCCCAAGGAACAAATTAAGTTGCCGACTAGGTTTTTATGCAGAGCACTGCAGGATAAGGGGTCTCGGAGTGAATACCAGAATACATGCTCCTTAATAGCTCTACAAAGGAGAGTCAGACTATCGCAGAAAGAGAGAATATCATATCCATCAACCCAGGAGCTTTACTTAATTCGTTCCTGCAATGAATTAAATGAGAAGTTGTCGCAACAGATGGCGAGGGCCCCAATAGACGATAGATCGCAGTTAAGTCTTCATCTTTTAAAATAATCTAATTTAAGTATTGGAGGATGTAGTCATGTGTTCAAGTTCACGCAAGTGAGGAACGTTCTCTGAGAGCCATACACTTGGGAGTGGCCAGAAAGAATTATTTTAGATCAAACAGCTCGCGAATTCCAGTCTTAGACCAAGTATCCTCTGATTATAAAACAAAAAGTAAGAAGACGAAAAAACCCTCTCCAGGGTTGTACGCTGGGTTTGGGACCCGCCACGTAAAAAAACGCGCCTAAAGGAAAAGTAAACAATAATGTTTTCGTAAAACTAGAGGCTGAAATGACCGCCGTCCAAGAAGTGGGATGAACGGGACAAAGACTGAGGCGAGTAGGTTCTTGTGGCATTTATATCGACTCGGACCACTATCTTGTTATAGCCAAGATACGTAACCGTCTTTTACAGCAAAAAACTAAAGTCAACAAACACAAGGAAGGTTCGACGGCAGAGAAGCTGCAATCACAACAGACAGCCGAACGATTTTCTACTCGACTTCTACTCCTACTCTCTGAAAGCACTCATCAGCAACTCGGTTTAAGGGAACTGTTGGACGGCAATTAAGGCTCTTTATGTGCAGCTGTAAACGAAATCATTGGTTTGCGGAAAATGCAAAAGAATAGCTGGTACGGTGAAGAGATTTTAAACGATCTTCAAACCGCTCGCTTCGACTTGAGGAATTTTTGTTGGCAGTGTTCCCCATTAATTGTTTTAACAAGTTTTCGAAGCTCATAATTCAACACGCCTTTCTGATCCCACCAAGTACAAAGCTTTACCTTGACGTCATGGCTTTGCCGTTTATTTGACTAGTTGGGCAGGTTTCTTATATAATTTTTTGCAATTAAGGAACGTTCGCTCAGCTGGTTCATCTGTAGTATGATAACCTGTATGAAAGACACCCTTTATGATCTCATTTAATTTTCTGTACTTATTCAAACATTTAATTTAAAAGTTCTTATCACCGACAAGCAAATCAACTCCGCACTCCTGTCAGCAACTCAGCAGGATTTCAATCTAAATTTAACGGTAAGCGTATATGCTAACTAACGGTCACTCACTCGCCTCGCAATAGAAACTGAAAGCATAAAAATCCAATAAAGCGGCCAATTCCTTGCCGCCGAAAACTGAGAATGAAAATAATAATAACCGTCAACAACAACACTATAAAAGCCAAACTTCATCAGCGCCAACAATCCGACCGAATGACACTGAACGTCGGGTGATAAAAATCTACACCACCCATACGCCCCGAATGACCAAGAACAATGAACTGCACATTCCGTTAACTAAACATGCTGTTATATGGCGTGTTGCACGTAGTGTCTTAAAGCAGCAAGCGATTTATGGCCACACGCACACACACATAGTCATACTCAAGTCGGGCGCTCGGTCCATGCACCTGTCTGCAATGAAGGAAGATCATGATTGCGACGACGTGCCACACGGTGTTACAATAACCACTTTGCCACATGCATTTCATGACACTCACACTATTGCAATCAGTTTTTTTTTTGGTTTTTGTTGTTGAGCTTTCGACGTTTGGTCCTTACACAGACAACAATAACAACAAGTGGTGGTCCTTGACTTCCGCAGACAAACAGTGGAAGTTTTATGCCTTGTCCAATTTGCTGTCCATTGAAATTGCCAACTTGAGTGGATTCGGAGACATAAACACACAGCTCACACACTCCCAAACACTCACACACACACACTCAAGCAGTCACACACACACATGCGCGTAAGATTTCTATTGCCAAAAAAGTGCTGTAGAGTTTTACGACGACACGACGATGACACGCCGCGTACAAATTGCGTTTGCTGCCACACCTCTCAGCTGCCCGAACGGCATTTCTCTTCTCTCTACCAACCCAACACCACACTTAAAAATTCACACCAGTTCTATCGAGCGCACATCCGCGTTTAGCTTAACCTGGAAGCTGTGGAGTTTCCCACTTCGCTGAATGCGTTCTTTTTCTTCCTTTTCCTTGCCTCTTGCTTCGCAAAGCACGCAGAGTTTGGTTGCCGGTCTAGTGTTTGGGTTTGCAATGCAAGCCTGACAATTTTAGTTGAGGAAAATTCCTCAGAAATTGTCTCTAATAAAGTGGATGTGATAAATTTGCTGAATTTCCCGTTTCATTTTAACACCAAATAATTTTTACCGTCAACATAAGTGTCTTCATTTTGACCGTATGACTAATTTGTTTAACGAGGTTGTAAACAGGAAGCAGAACGGAAATAATAAGCAAGGCATTGCTTCTTCGTTTACAACTCTTAAGCATTAGGCGTCTTAAAATTTTAAATAATTTTTTTTTTTTTAAACGGTACTCTGGGATGTGTAGACCATTAATGTCTGCATGGAAGCTAGCATAGAAGATGGTACACCCACAAGTTAATTCAGAGATTTCTGTTTCTGAATAACATATGAGATTAATGAGTCATAGGCTCATCCACACTGTCCAATAGTAATGGTTTTTAAATGATAAAAAGTTATTGCTTTAACCATTTTAGCAGTTTAACCTGAAGTAAGACAGTTCTCAAATCGCAGTAATCTTCGACCAATTCTAGTTGAAAGCCTGAAAGTTACTTATGTCAGTGCTTAATATGCCTAAATCGGTCCGCCAAAGAAAGGAAGGTGACACAACCGTATTAATAGGCCTTGAATATCAATATGGACACATAAAATCATATGTAAGACCAATAAAAGCAGTGCACAAGTTTTCTGCAATCCGAGTAATAAATGCTTTGCGAACGACATAAAGCTATTGACATCCAGGGGGACGAATTCATGCGACTATACCAGCGATCAGAGCCGTATACATGGGGAAAAAAGCAAAGAGAACCAAAAGCCTTACAATGTGGCAGCAGCGGTGGCAGACCTCCTCCAAAAGACGATGAGCCCACATCCATTCGTAGACAGACAGGCGACATGTGGACCTGAATTTCCACCTAACGTAAATACTAAGCGACCATGAGTTCTTTAAAAAGTACCTGTTCCAAATGAATCATGATGTTAGTCCGTATTTTCCGACGTATACAGAGTGCATAGAAGACTCTGAACACGTATTTTTTCAGTGCGAAAAATTAAAAAAAATTTACAACACATATGCGTCAGACCTCTGATAAATGGATAGCTGTCAACGAAGTGTCACCTCTAATTATGACAAAACTAAGAAACTTACTATACATTAGTAGGCAGTCAGTCCGTACAGCTGAAGAGATTTAAATGTATTTTTCTCTCCCATGAAGTAATCCTTAATCGAAACCTAATACGGTTTCGTGGGAGAGACATAAGATGGGAGTAAGTTTGGTTTAACAGATTAAAGTTCCGCACTTCCGGTTTTAAAGCTTCCACCTACAAAAAAAAAAAAAACAAATAAGGCTTTGTATTCCAACCCTAATTGTAGCAGGACTTCGCTATCTCTATAAGAAGAATTCGAGCTAACAGTCTACAGCGGAGCCAAGGCACTTAGTGTAAGCTACTACTCTGAGGCAAATTAAACTATATATACATAACATATATAATACGTGCACGTGGCATATGGTTGCTGGCGCCTTTTAGGACTGAAGTTTGAAACACCAAGACACCTGAAGCCCAGTGAATATACATACATAGATACATAGCACATAAAGGTCTAAGTTCTTAATCTAATTTTTATAGCCAATTCACGAATTTTATTTCAAATTAATAAATAATTTTTCCGATATCTTAGAATATGTATATTCACCAACCGTCCGCAAAAGAGTTTTTTATATAGGAATTCAGACATTTCATGTGAGCAAGCAAAATAGCCGCATTTGGGACGAAGAGCAACCTGAAGAGATTTAAGAACTGCCATTTCATCCAGAAAAACACAATTTGGTGTGGTTTGTGGGCCAGTGAAATCATCTGTCTATATCTCTTCACAAATATGGGTGACATTGAAGCTTGTGATCTCGGCGACATTTGATTTCAACAAGACAGAACCACTTTCCACACATCGCATCAATCGATGGATCTTTTGAGAGAACATTTCGGTGAGCAGATAATTTCTCGTTTTAGGCCAGACGATTGGCACACAAGAACACAGACTTTTCTTCCTGTGCGGATATGTACAGTCCAAAGTCTATGCGAACAATCCCTCTTCCAGTCAAGCTTTGGAGCAAATCATCACGCGAGTCATTCGGGAGTTACCAATCGAAATCCACTCGAAATGCTCAAATGAATCACCAAAAATTGGGATCAACGGGTGGACCATCTGAGACGTAACCGAATTTCAGTTTTCCAATTTTCAGAACAGTTACATTGATTGAAGAAGGGTTTTCTACATACCCAAGTTCCATGATCCACACTTAGAACACCAAATAAAATCTGATATTACTATAGAATTTACTAATTTTCTAGATTTATCCGATAAGAGTCATATGCTTCCAAATTTAATAGTTTAAAAATAAGCACAGAGATGGTGTATAACCCACCTCACCCGTTCAAGCAAGTTTTGGCGCCAACATTGCATGTCATTCCGCAAGAAAACGAATGAAACACAGGAACAAACAGATTTATGCCAACTTTGAAATAATCCAAAGTCGAGCAACAAACACGAACAATAACAGCGAACTAATAATGCTTACAACTAACTGCCTTCGAGACTTGCAACCGTGACGCAAGCAGGCGGCCCGAAGGGCTTGAAGAAAGTTACTCAACGAATGAGTATGAGTACAGCAAGTGTAATGTAGCAGAGTAACGATGCATTGAGGCAGGAAATCGTTAAGCAACGACAAGTGACTGCGGCAAAAGGCGAAAAGCGAAAGTAAATTCCCACGCCTGAGCCAAAGGGCGCCACAAGCATACGAACGCAATGCTGTGCTGTGGAATGTGGCGGCAACAATGCGCCACTGTGAGGCTTTTGGCTTGGTTAGGTGGGTGGTTGGCGGGTTAGTTGGCGCGGCGTGCTCGATGGGAGCGGCATTGGCGCATATGCGAGGCAAAGTTGAGGGTGAATCCTTAATTACGCTGTGACACGGCATGCGCGATTGCGGTCGCCTACTTAGTTGATGGCGGTGACGACTGACTCTGTTTGTGTTTATAATTACTTGATGGTCGCGTTGGGGGTGGGAGCGGGTTGGCGGCGTAAAAGCTGCAATGCAGAGATTTGCGGCACATTTTTGACCCTGTTCACGAACTTGATGCACTAAATTAGTGTGCAAGTGTATGTGTGTGTGTGTGAGACTGGAATAATGCAAATTAATGTTTTCGAAGTTTAGGAATACAAAGAACGAAATGCTGAAGCGATTTTTAGTATGAAGAGGAAGTCTTTAACTTCGAAAAAAACTTTAAGCTTAAAAGCAGAAAAAAACTCAACGAAGCCTTGCAATTGAAAATCAGCTCCAATCAAAAAGCTCCGGGTCAAAAATGTCGCGCCATAGTGGGCGGCAGGGTCTTTTGGGCGGAGCTACAGCTCAGGGACCCTTTAAGCTGACGGAAAACAGTTGAGTTAGCTAACAACACAACACAACAGAAAACGGCTTAAAGAACATCAATGTACACTATGTATTATAGCTAATTGGCAATTCCAGTAATCTTACATTGTATTGCGTCAGAGAATATCCTTAGAAATAGGAAGGTAGTAGATATGATGGCTGCCGGAAAACGACTAAATGTGCACTGGATTCCAGGTCATAAGGACCTTCCGGTAAATGAAATTGCTGATGAGATTGAAAAAAATATGTTTGACTGCTAATTCAATGCAGGAGATACCAAAGACGCTAAAAACGACACACAATGAACATTTCTGAAGTGTTAACAGACGGATGAAAGTCAGATGGAATGCCTTAAGCGCAACCAGGATCTCGATGATCATATGCAAGGGAGCGAAAAGAAGCACGTAAGATTTCTACTCACATGGTCTCGCAAAGACTGCAGGACAGTTGTTGGCCCATTGACAGATGACAACTCACACATTCGAACCGGATGAACATAAGTAACGACGGCACATGTACAGGATTTGTTCGGAAAGTAATAGGACTGAGTCGATTTAAAAAAATCCAATCGTTACAATTCTTTAAAAACTTTCAAGATAGGCTCCTTCTGCGTCGATACAGCGCTGCCAGCACAATTTCCAAGCATTTAAGGCGTCACGGAAAGCATTCTCCGGAATAACCTTGAAAGCCGAGGTGCATGCTGTTGGGATCCTCTGTTGTCTCAAAAGGCTTGCCTTTCATGGGCTTATTGATAAATCTAACATCTGGGCAATTAAACGAATATTTAGTCGACAGTCTGAATTCAAAACTTTGCGCACACGATTCACATTGTTGGTGTTTGTCGAAGTCACAGGTCTCCCAGCAAGGTCTTCGTCAGCGACCTCTTCCCGGTCCTACAAAAAGGTCTAGTGCCACCGTAACACACCACTTCATGATAAAACAGCATATCTGCTTGATCATATTAAATGTTTCTGTCAAAGATTTACCGAGTTTCCCACAGAATTTAATCGCGTACCTCTGCTCTAACTAATGCAGCATTTTCGGCTTGCACCACTCGCAGAAAAACGTCACGCGAAAATGTTTGTCCTGACTCTCCAGGTGCACGGAGACAACTGAGCAGCCACTCTTTCGTTATATAGGAACGTCCGGATTCTAGATTCGGTAGATCTAGTCGGTTCGCGCATGCTCCGAAGTATAGACGCAGCGGAAGAAAATCAGTCCTATTACTTTCCAGGCAAACCCTGTATAAAGTGGAAGGAAGTAAGCATGAGAGAGACGCTGGAACATTTCTTCTGCCTTTGTCTGGCCTTTTCTAGAATTCAGATTTAATATCTAGGAACTTTGCATTTTTTTCACAAAATTTAGAAATTCTAGAAATTTAAAAAAATCTATTTTTTTTATATTTTCAAAGTTTAACTATTCAAGAATATGTGTACAAGAGGATTTTTCAAAATTCAAATTATTTTCGGAGATATAGGATTTTTCTGACCCGCCATCCAAACTGGTTCGGCCGGAACTAATCGAACAAACGACTTTACGCGAAACTTTAAACGCGTTTTCCCAAAACTGACTTTTTCGGAATGATACCCACGATTTCTCAGATTCTGCTGGACCGATTTACTAGAAATTTTTACAAACATTATTCTAGATTAATAATCTTTTTTTTTTGGTTTCAGATAACTAGGAGGGTTGAAATCATAGGTATGGTCACTTGGAAATTTTTAGAGACCCCTCAATTCGTCAGCTCATAACTTTTGAACTTTTTTACTTTTTTCAGTTTTTAATTTTTTTCTGTACTCTTCTAAAATAACGAATGTAACTAATAAAAAAATGGATAGTAAAAATATGAATTGCCCTTTTATTTACGACACTTTAAAAATTACGTGAAATTCATGCTTCCAGACCGGAATACCCCCTTAAATGACGTAAACATTAGCTTGTGTGAAACTAAAATTCCATCTGGCATAACAAAGGTCCTGT
This sequence comes from Bactrocera tryoni, assembly GCF_016617805.1. Lineage (NCBI taxonomy): Eukaryota > Metazoa > Arthropoda > Insecta > Diptera > Tephritidae > Bactrocera > Bactrocera tryoni. The sequence continues at coordinate 31,103,876 of NC_052503.1, read as the reverse complement.
AGGTCTATGCAAAGCGTGACAGCGAGCCAGTATAGATAACCTATGTCGAAATGTTAAAGAGTTTAGGTGAGACATGTCTCTTTAAGGTTAGAAATTTCCTTTATACTTCTTTCTTCATTTTCTTTCCAAAAATAGGTTAATTTTTTGGAAACATGTGGAGTTCATTGCAGTTTCGTCAAGTTTTTAGAAGTAAGGTGTTTGTATACTGAGACTCCAATCATCGATATCAATAGTGAGAACAAAGTGTGACCAAAATTTGCATACAGTCGCTACTCAACAGTCATTAGAAGAGCTAAAGGCGCTCCTTCTTTAAGATTCGCGTCCTAAATCATCACTAAAAATCAAAGAGAGAAATGTTGTTGGAAAAGAAGTGAGAACTGTTTATAAACTACGGATTTGTCCACGACCACTGAGTGTTTTACGGATGGTGGTATTTTCGTAATGGTGGTATTATGACGAACGAGATATATTTTGAACTTTGGAACATGACATAATAAAGTGTTAACTTTAAGTGAATCTCTAGAAGTAAAGCTTCTTAAAACATGATGGAAGAATTCGTTTGTCTTGGGTTTGAATAACTGTAAATTTGTATGAAAAAGAACGGAAGAAATATAGAAACATTTTGAAGAAATATGTTTAACTACGACATTTCCAGAGACTAGACTTTGGTAAAAAATAAATGAAACCAAACCTTAAAATCATAACTTTTAGATCTTATTTCACATTTCAAGAGCACCTATTATTCACTTCAAGCGAGACTACTCAGTTAAAAGTGCCTCAATCAAGATATATCTGCCATCATACCCTGAAGTACATACCTTTCACCAACCAATTTAGTACTCTTCCCACCACTACGAGGTAATGAATGTTTCCCAACCTAACGAACATTTAGCCGCCTAACCGAGTGACCATACGAACTGCTGCATCACTTGTTCGGGGCATTTGGGAACAGGGCTTTCGGTCGCTTAAGCGCGAAATTAGTCAATTGTGTGGTGCAATGATTGAATGCCGTTATCACACATGCACAAACATATACATACGGTAGCTGCCACATGAAATCAAAACAATGTAGTGAGCTACACTTGCAATATATTCGTACGTAAAGCCCCGTTCGCAGCGCTACACTTGGGATCCACCGTCTATTGTGTCTGTAACTAAAACGATAGATGTGTTGTTGTTTCTGGCAAATGCAATTGCACATTGTCGCGTGTTGGCTAGTGTCTATTACGACTAATATGTTGTTGCAAGAGCCACAGTAGCCACTCTTGTGTGTCCACACTCATATCTATCATTTGTTGCAAGTGCTGCACAATGACGCGCCGCAGCAACACATGCATCATTCTGAACACCACATCAACGCCAGTTGCAACAACAACAACATCAACATACGTTATGCGACTCCCTAGCGACATGAAAACATAAAGTACCGGTATCATGGCGAATAGTTGGCTCGGCCGCCATCGACTCACGGCTGTTGCAAGCTTTATTGTTGCAACGCGGACAATTTGACATAAATCTGAACGCGTGCTGCGTTCGTCACACTAGTGTACCTTATCGCTTTTCGCGTTCTTTGCATAGAGTGTTTTACTTTTTTCTTGTGCTGAGGTTTTTTACCGAAATTGGGCTCGGTCGAAGGCGTGATTGAACAAGATCTGGTTCACCAACTGATGGATCTCTACGAAACATTTTTTTACTTAAGTTAAATATTTAAATATTTTCTTGCTTGAAAAACTTTTCCATATTACCTATATGTATGTATGTATGTAACCCCGGATGTTGAACGGAATTCAAACAAATGCTTCTTTGACAATTTGAACGAAGTGATGTTAAAACAAGTAAGGAAGGGCTAAGTTCGAGTGTCACCGAACATTTTATACTCTCGCATGATAAAGTGATAATCGAGATTTCATAATACGTCATTTACATATTTTTCAAATACCGTATTTTTGTAAAGTTTTATTCCGCTATCATCATTGGTTCCTAATGTTTATACTCGTATTATACAGAGAAGGCATCAGATGGAATTCAAAATAGCTTTATATTGGAAGAAGGCGTGGTTGTGAACCGATTTCACCCATATTTCGTACATGTCATCAGGGTGTTAAGAAAATATTATATACCGAATTTCATTGAAATCGGTTTAGTAGTTCCTGAGATATGGTTTTTGATCCATAAGTGGGCGAGGCCACGCCCATTTTCAATTTTTAAAAAAACCCTGGGTGCATCTTCCTTCTGCCATTTGTTCCGTAAAATTTAGTGTTTCTGACGTTTTTTGTTAGTCGGTTAACGCACTTTTAGTGATTTTCAACATAACCTTTGTATGGGAGGTGGGCGTGGTTATTATCCTATTTCTTCAATTTTTGAACTGTATATGGAAATGCCTGAAGGAAACGACTCTACAGAATTTGGTTGACATAGCTATAGTAGTTTCCGAGATATGTATAAAAAACTTAGTAGGAGGCGGGGCCACGCCCACTTTTCCAAAAAAATTACGTCCAAATATACCCCTCCCTAATGCGATCCTTTGTGCCAAATTTCACTTTAATACCTTTATTTATGGCTTAGTTATGACACTTTATAGGTTTTCGGTTTCCGCCATTTTGTGGGCGTGGCAGTGGGCCGATTTTGCCCATCTTCGAACTTAACCTTCTTATGGAGCCAAGGAATACGTGTACCAAGTTTCATCATGATATCTCAATTTTTACTCAAGTTACAGCTTGCACGGACAGACGGACGGACAGAGGGACGGACGGACAGACAGACATCCGGATTTCGACTCTACTCGTCGCCCTGATCACTTTGGTATATATAACCCTATATCTGACTCTTTTACTTTTAGGACTTACAAACAACCGTTATGTGAACAAAACTATAATACTCTCGTTAGCAACATTGTTGCGAGAGTATAATGAAATAAAACACTCAAATTTAGCCTAAATGGGTTCAGTGTTTTCATGCCATTTATCATTAGAATAAATGTCAGCCAAATGGCAACCACGGCTCCGTTTGCATATCTTCACCCGTTTATGCCGATTTTATTATCTAGATGCCTTAAATCGGACGATCTTGGCGGCCATTTGGCTGTGCCATTTCTTTAAATTAACGCCCAACTTTGCACGCAATGTGTCCATATTTAGACATATAGCCATGGGAGAACGTTCATTTGTATAATGATCTTGAAAAATGTCCAATCGTTGTATCAAAGTGAAACTTGACACGATAAAATGACAAACCCTGCTGAATACACTGACAGAATTTGACCATATCCATAAACATACATGACCGCCACGCGCCAAATCGCGGCATCCCTTGTGCTAGATGCTGTTTTTCCAAAATTGTATTCACCAAGTTTAACATATACATACTCGTATAGTATACAAGTATGTTTACAACTACGAAGAAATTTTTCAGGTACGTTTAGGTATGTTGTAAACAAATTGAAAACTACTTAATAGCCCAAGGTCTGTTAAACAATTAAATTCCTAATTGGACAATTAAGTAGAATTATTTATAATAGAGCAATTAACTAATTGATCAATTCACTTTTAATAAGCAATTTTAATATCGATATGAATCCGTATGATGTATGTGCGATAAGAGGGAAGAGAAAAGAGGAGATGTTTCGTAACATATTCAAACCAAATTTGAAATTATGAGCTCCTCAAAAACTTAATTTTTCGATACCATTTCACTAGCCCACTATTGATCCTTTTCCTAAACGATAACATTTGATGGCAGAGAGAGAAGTGGTCCTATTCGCATGGTTGGAACCAATTCAGCTTTAAAAACAGCACCTGACTGCATTCGCAGAGATCAAGTCAGTCAGAGATTAGAAATTTCATAAATTGTATGTATATAGATATATCGATCAGATCAATGTCAAGACTTGCTCGAGATAATCTCGAGATGAAAACCTACTCTGGTACTCAACTGGTCAAGCGGCTTCTTCAAAGGCACGCGGTTAACGGATATTAAAGTAACCTTTTTACAGATAAAAAATGTCATTCTTAAAGAAATTACAAAATCTACGAAAAAACTTCCATGGGCGCAAACAAGTGTACAACGTGGTCACCCGTTAAACTTCTGGAAATTTTTTCCAGCATTTCCAACATTTCCATTCAACTGCTATAGTGCTTTCGTAAGCAGCATCCTGCTTTCTACGAAAAAGGGGAGTTCTAAATATATATCAGAAAAGTGCCTTTCAAGCTCTGGTAAAGCTGTTAAGCAAAAATTTCTTCAGTGGATAGAATTTGATCTTTCTGCAAGATTCTGCTCCAGCACAAATCACCCAGCAGTGACGTAAAGCAATATTTCTGCATTCATAGCTGCACATGATTGGCGATCTGAAAGACCACATTTGAAACCATTGAACTACAGTTTGTGTTAAGTGTTAAAAAAATAAGAACAGAAAGAGTCTCAAAAAAATTTCTTAAAAAAATGTAGAAATGAGTTAAGGCTACCCCCGTAGTACATGTCACACAACATAACCCTGCACAAAGCTGGCGCACCATAATACTACACATCACTCCTAGGAACACCATTTACAATTACACCATACATGGATATCACCACGACCTTACACCAACAACTAAAAAAGCACTGAAGCACCGCTTCTACACTGTTACACAGTTAGCGATCCTGCGTGCTAGTGATTTAATCTTCCCAATCTCGTTCCATACGAATGCAAACTTGCGACCTATGTGCATTTCGCTTCTACACTGCGCGCTAATTAATCCGTTTAACACCACAGTGGTTCTGCCTGTAACTCTTATTCGTTTCGTTAACGGGCCTGAGCGCCACATCAATCACAATTCGAGCATATACAAGTACTTCGACACCGTTCCGTCAACTTTTTCTAGCGAATGAAGCAAACAAAATAAAGAAAAAAAAATTAAAAAGAAATAATGAAATGATGAGGACTAAGTATAATTAAAAATTAGCCTTAATCATATTTCAGAGCAATAATAAAATGAAGAAGTAATCTGGCTATGCTTTATATGTAAGTGTTGAATAAAAAAGAGTAGTTCCGTGGATTTGAAAACATCAACATATATTTTTGTATTGTTACAAGGAGCATTATAAGCTGTCTTTGAAGCTTTTTAAATAATAAAAATTCGAAAAGCCAAGGCAATAAGTTTCTTCCTGATTGTGTTGAAATATTTTTACCCCTTGTTCTTCTAAATAGCTCATATAATTGGAATAGGGTGGGGTTCTCAACTTTAACGCGTTGATATCGTACGGGTTAACTAGTTATTACATGAAATGATTAAATGAAAAAGTGAAAGCGTATATTTTAATAGAGCACCATCGTAGGTCGAAACATTTTGATCCTAACGTAATGGCATTGAAAGCGAAATATTTCTTAATATTTTAAAATTATTGAGTTCAATTGGCAATAGAAGAAAACCACAATGGAGAGTTGACACGGGCAGTTATTTTGGGCTCGCTACTTAAAGTGAGTATCGCAGCTCTGAAATAACGGAGTGAAAAATGTAAGAATCCAAAAATGTTTTGTGTTAAGGAATCTCATCTTTCTAGGTCAGGCATTTGGATTGCCCCTGCCATCTACTAGCTAAACGCTCAGTAGGTAACCCGGTTAATATTCCTAAGTTGTCCCTGACCATTTAACTCTTTCAAGAATTTTTTGAAGCAATAGCCCTAGAGATGGAAGGAAATACTTCTCCAGCCTGCTGAATGGCAGTAAAAGCATAAAATCAGGAAATGGTGAACTAGATTCCCCAATCGATGACAATCCATTGCCCGACCATGCATAACCCTGAAGAAGTTCGAAAACAATTACACTTCTGAACAACAACAAAGCGACAGCGATCAACATCGCATATTAGGTTCTAATATGCGATCGTGTGCATAGTGAGATATGAAAGATTAAAGCCAACCGTCAACAAAGTGATTGAACCTTATCCGTGTGGCTTTGGGCTTGGAAAATCAACAACTAAACAGATATTAAGCATACGCGAAATCTTGGATATTAAGCATACGCGAAACCGTGAAAAAAGAGTATCGACACACACCACTTATAAATAGAAAAGGTACAATCATTAACCAAACAGTCATCACATTCGAGACTTAGCTCCCACGTCACTGTTAACAGTCATAACTTCGTAGTGGTAGATAATTTCGTCTAGCTTGGAACCAGCATTAGCACCAACAACAATGTCAGTATCGAAATCTATCGCAGAATAACTCTTGTTAACAGATGCTCCTTCGGACTGATTAGGCAATCGAAAAGTAAAATGCTCTCTTGACGAACAAAGACGAATTCTACAAGTCACTCATCTTGGGAAAAAATTGGGTTTTTTTACCCTGAACAGCCTATATTAAGTTTGTCACGAAGTTTGTAACACCCAGAAAGAAGGATCAGAGACCCTATAAAGTATATATATAAATGATCAGTTTATCGAGCTGAGTCGATTTAGCCATGTCCGTGCAGTCGAAGTTAACGTTTTTTCTTGTTTTTTTTTTTTTTAAATCCACTGAGTTTCTGGATGTGGATTGATTTGGCTACCACTCGGAAGCACAGTGGTGCTAATAACGGCCTAAGTGCGGCCAAATGCGGTCCCCTTTTCAGCCAACCAATATCATTAGAGCAGTGACTGACTGACTGACGCCATTGAAACCAAAAATTGTTAAGCAAAAATTAAAAAAATTAAATTTGTAAATTAAAGAAAACAGAAAATTTAAAATAATCATAGTAGAAAAAGAATATTTGAAATAAAAACAATGTGTGTGTTTCAGTTTTTTCTTCAATGCAAAAGTTGATTTCTCATTTTATTTATTTAAAAAACAAAAGCATATTACAAAATAATCATAACCAAGTTTATTTCACGTCATACAAATATTATAAATTATTAAAAGCAAAACTTAGGCTAAAATTTAAATTCAATTTTAATAAATAACAGCTTAAACAAACTAGAATTAATTCAATGAAATTAACATAAACTAACAGGTAGGTAAGCAATGTTATATACTAAGTATGTAAATATGTGTATGTATGTGCTACAACTTATATAATAATGCATGGTGTGGAAAAACTTAAACAAAACGCCTAACTGTACTCGACTAAAGTACAGCACAATACATGGAAAACATTTTAACAGATTTCATAGAAAACACGATAGAAAACATTTGAGTGAGTCCAGTAATAGAAACAGTAAAAATAACTAAAATTACGATAAACATTTTTGGTGCAACGAAATAAATAATAATAGTATTAAATAGAGTCTTAAATATTTTATATTTTATTTAAAAAAATTAGAAAAGAAAATTCTATAAGAATAAACAATGAAAAGTAGTAGTAGAACTCGAACTGGGTGCGTGTGTGTTTGTGTCTTTTTTGCCGCTTAACAACACTGGCCGCCAACACTTGGTTGGTGTAACAAAAAATCAAAACAACAACAACATAAAATAGTAATGATTCAAAAGAAAACGTTTTTTTATTTCATTAAATGAATTTCGATTCAATTTTTTCGATTTTAAATTAACTTTAGCAATAAATTAAGCAAATCGTGTAGAAATTAATTAATTAAATTAGATTTAGGAATTTTTGTTGTAAGCCATTTTCCGCCGTAAACGCAGTTGCTCGGTTGCTCGAAGAACGCTTTCTTTGTCTTTTGACGCTTCATTTGCCATCTCGCTTTATAATAATACAAATTTGTCTGAGAGTGTGTGCGTGTGTATGTACACTCATTTAACACTAGCAATAAATAATAATTAAATATATATTGTAACTTAAAGGTAAGCAGCTTAAAAAATTAGAATAAATTACTACAATGCAGTTGGGAATAATTTTCAAATGAAATTATGCTTAAAATTAATTTGTGGGTTTCAAAATCGTATTGTTGCTCACATACAAACTACGAATTCGTTAAATCAAATTATAAAACTAATGAAATCCAATTATCCGCTTTTCACTATAAACTAACTGATTATTTAACTTAAAATTATAACAGTAACTATGTCAATAATCTCTTAATTGTCTAGCTTGTTTGTTTTGCGATGAATGTGTTTATGAAAGAGGGAGAGTGAGTGAAAGAGAAAGAGAGAGCGATAAAACTACTTGTGCTCAGAGAATATCTAACAATGCTGAATTGCTGTTCACAACCATTTGTCTTAATTGTTACATTTGTTGAATTAAAATATCAAATTTTAGGCCGAATTGCTGATAAATGCGTGGGCGAGTTATGGAAATTAAGAAAACAGTGAAAGATCAGAACTTTTATCAAAAAAGCTCGCTATAATAATAGCACAAGTCAAAATTTTTTATGAAAAAATGTAAAATCTCGAAGGTTTCATCGAAAAAAGCTCACGAAAGTTTCACACACGGCTTTGTAAGTCAAATGCTTTAATGAAGTAAAGCTCAAGACACGTTACAATAAAAATGCGAGTCAGATGAATTTTTATGAAAAAGGTGAAAGCTCGAAGGCGTCTTTGAAAATAGCTCATGAAACTCGGCACACGGCGTATTAAAAGTATAAGTCAAAAGCTTTAATGAAGGAAAGTTCAATAGACGCTATAATAATAGTGAAAAACTTCAACAAAGAAAAAGTGAAAGCTCATAACTTTTATCGAAATAAAGCTCATGAAAACCCACTACATGCTATAATAATAGCGAAAGTGAAAATATTTGATAAAAGAAAGCTACGAAATCTTTTTTAATGAAAACATGAAGTGTCAAAGCTTTACTTCATATACTTCATAATAGTTCGTGACAGTAATAAGTGATAAAATGTAAAGGTGAGCAGGAAATTTTCACTAAAACACTTTAACTAAAAAGCTTTCACTAAATTAATTTGTAATGAAAAGCTTTCATTAAGAAAAACTTTAAATAAAAAATCACTCACTAGAAAAGCTTTCACTAAAACAGCTTCCACTTAAAGAGCTTTCACTAAAAACGCATTCACTAAAAAAGCTTTTACAAAAAGCTCGCACAACTGTCAATTATGCTGACAATAGTACAAACTTTTCTACACAAATTTCCGAATTCACCAGAGCAATCACAAGCTCACCACACAGTTATCAGCTTTTTACACTCAAGTTAGGCAACTCGCCAAATTTTGTTGGCCAGCACCTGTACGAAGCAACTCTCGCATTCAATTTCAATATGTTTACTTAAAAATGAAAATTTTCTTTAAATTCATTTTGTTATGCTTAAATTAGTCTCAGTCTTCACAAAGAGATTTTCGAAAAATAAAATATAAATTTTATCTTTTTTTAGTCTACGTCTTCTCACGTACACGTTACTTAGCTACTCTCTACGCTTAAACTATATAGTTTGTCATTTCATATCTTACGTTTACGTCTGCCGTTGTCTCCTACAAGTGTCTTTCTGTTCCGACTCCTCGAAGCAGCCCTCCATGGGAGAGCCAACACGCGCGCTTCTACGTCTTGCAGCCTCTGTATGCGCGTCGCAGCCGCCACTAAGCGCTCTCTGTCTTCACCACGATCGGCATGGAACCGCCGATACCGCTGTGCATCGGTGATTTACCCGCCAACTCCTCGCTCTTCAACAGCATTGGTAAGTTCATCTTCATGTCGGCGAGTAGTGGCAGCGGTGACTTGGAGGGTCCACCCAGCTCACCTCCACCGCCAGCTGCGCCACCACCACCGCCACGCTGTTGTGTCTCGTAACGCGTGTGTGTACGCATGTGGCGTGTGATCATGTCCCGACGGCACGCGGCATACGGACATTGTGGACACTTGTACGGCTTCTCGCCGGTGTGTGTGCGCTGATGCGTAGACAGATGATCGGAACGTGAGAACACTTGACCACACACTTTGCATGTGTACGGTTTGACACCGGTATGTAGACGCATGTGGCGTGTCAGCATGTCAGAGCGTGCGAATGAGCGCGCACACACCTCGCACGAGTAGGCTTTGGTGATATCATTGGCAGGATTACGCGATTTGTGGCGCGATGCCATATGTTTGGCTAGGCGATCGTGCAGCGAGAACATCTGCCCACAAACAGGACAGACGTAAGCCACATCCGAACCGGGTGGCATCTCCTCCACCACGGGTGAGACGTCGAGATTGTAACGCCATGCGACCGATTCCTTAGTGGTGGGCGATGCGACGTCACCCTTGATCACGGGCACGCCCACCGTGGTGGTGGGTGCGTGCGGATGCAATGGATGTATTGGCATTTCGAGCTTGATCATAGCTGCGGCCGCGGCGGCAGCAGCATGTGCAGCAGCAGCAGCGGCAGCGTACGGCGAAACAGGTGCTGGAGAACTGGCTAACGGTGCATGATTGGCGCTGTGGTTGCTGCTATTGGCTGGGCTCGTTTTCAACGTGCTTTGGCTTGGCGACATCGAAGCGGCGCTCACCGTAGCCGAAACGGGTTGCTGCGCTGGTGGCAACATCAGTGTGGTCGCCGGCAAAGGTGAGGGCGATTTGTACTTTTTGCCACCCATCAGCTCATAGGTGGGCGTATTGCCACCGCTGCGTACAGACAAATCCAATGGACGCTCTTGTGGTGGCGGCATTATGGCCGGATCCGAAGTGTTGGCTTGCGTAGCCGGCGAAGGGCTGCAACGTGTATTGGCTGTGGCGGCAGCAGTGAGCGACGAGTCACTACGTGGTGGCGAGGGTAGTGCGACGGTGACGGCGGGCGGTGGTGAACGCCCCGGACCGCCGACTGCAACACGTGCCGTAGCTGTGGAGGTTGGTGGAAATGGCGGAGGCGGATGGTCGAGATGAGCGCCGGCATTTGGCAAGCTTGTCGGTGAGGTCTCATCAGCAATCGATGAAGCGATCGACGAAGGTGTATGCTGCATTGGTGATGTGTAGAGATCCTGCCGTCGGCGAAACACCTCATTCAAATACTTGGTATGTAAGTAGTAGCCAAAGAGCGGCGACGGTATGGGAAAGTAACGGTCATAGGGATTATGCATGTGCTCAGTCTTGATGTCGACATGCAGCGGATTGTCGCTGGGTGTCGTTGTAGCGGCGGCGACAGCGGGATGTTGTGACGCAGCACCACCGGATGGACTATCATGTGTCGAGACCAACTGCAGTGGACTCATGCTGATGCGTGGACTATCATTTTCAAGAGATAAATCTTCAGACACCGCATCGACATCGGCTTCCGTCTCAGCCTCGGCCTCAGCCTCATCACCGCTTACTTCACTGATGGTGCGCTTGTTACGCGTTAACGCTTTCCCGCTATCGTTGCCGCAGTTTTGACGTTTCGCGCACACATTATTGTTGCCGCCGCTGTTATTGTTGTTGTGCTTATAATTAGCCTCATTCTCGACATCCTCATCGCCGTCCATCGGCTCCGCATGACTGTGATTGTGATTACCGTGTTCACCAACATTGTTGTTGTTATTGTTATTGCTGCCGCCACCGCCGCCATCATTATGCATGCTGCCACCACCACTGCTGTTGTTGTTATTATTATTGTTATTGTTGTGATTATGCAATTTATCCAACACGGCCGACAAGCGTTTCCGCTTGCGCTGCTTCCACGGCACATTGTTGTTGGCCACGAAAGGCTGATTGTTGTTCACATGCTCAGCGGCCACCGCGGCCGCCGCCGCCGCAGCAGCAGCCTGCTGTTGCAAGCTAAGCGCCAATGGCAAATGTTGCGGCAACGGATACTGTTGCATATGTGCCGCAGCGGCGGCGGCGGCGGCAGCGGCAGCATAAGGCGCGTAATGAGGATGTGACGTTGGTTGGCGCTGATGCAGCTGCTGCTGGTGCGGATGCTGATGATGCGGATGCTGGTGCTGGTGCTGGTGGCTGTGTTGATTGTGATGGGTGTGATGGTGGTTGTGATGGGAGCCCGCCTGATGCCCCATGGGGTCGGTGCCTTCTGCCATAGTCATCAGGTCGCCGCGTTTTCGGGGTGTTTATGTCAGGTTTATGTTAATTAAAATGCGCGCACTGTGTCTCGCACGTAAACCTTGTTGTCTACACTGCACGGGCAGTGTCTATGCTAGTGCTCAACTCTGTTGTTGCGGCAAGCTTGTGGCATTTGTTGTAAACGCGGCGTGATCTGTAAGGAATAAGAGGAAAATGCGATGTCAGTAAATTGCAGTTAAGTGAAAAAATTAGTTAAGCTTAAAGTAAGTTATATTTAAGTCCATCCTAGCATTACTAGGTCCACCTAATACACATAAAGTCAAATGGAAATCATTGATGCATCAAAACAAGTCGAAATAATAAAGTTTACTGTCAGCAGAAATTTCCTTTTTTCGCAGTTTTTTTCCTACTCTGCAAAGCAATTTGCTGTGCGTTGACGTTGGCATGCCCCCAAAAGGCCCTACTGACCCGACAAGCGCACACAGTCAACTACACCAGCTAGCGAATCAGCGTGTGCACCATAAATCCTCTGCGAACATCACTAACTTTTGCTTCAGTTTACGCTGCGTTGACTCGGCGGCGACAAAATCTTTTTTCCTGCCACCACTGCTGTTGCTGCCACAGAAGGCGGCACACAGCAGACACACGCGCGCTCTTGCAACGGCGGCAAAGTAGCCATTGCATGGCTGCCTGGACGCCGGGCTGCCTGCCTCGACTGACTGGCTGGATACTTTATTTTTCCGCAAAGATTTTATGGTGCGCAAATTTATTACACTTGCCTGACCAGCGCCAACACCGACAACACCGCCAACTTACACCCGGAACCACAACCCATTGAGGTGCTGTCCACATAGTGCAGCGCAGCGCGCTTGTGACCATTGCTGCCACACGGGGTGGCAAACCGAGTTGATTTTGGGCACTCAGCCGTGTGACAATAGGTTGGGCGCAACGCCAAACTCATGCAACCAAACCACGACTGACGCACGCTCGGGCCTAAATCAATGGACTTGTGGACTTGAGGATGGCTATGATGCGACAATTTATCGGCGCTTGTTGTTACCGAGATGATAGCAGACGATAGGGAAGCAGGTTAGACAGAAGTAATCAACGCGCTCGAAATTTAAGGTGAAGTGCCGGGTTGGGAAAGAAATACAACAACAGCAACAAAAGTATAAGCACGAGGCGCTTTGTAAGTTAGCTGCTGCTGCATGTCTTGCAACAAGCCGGCCTCGTGTAGTAGGAGGCGTGTGCGCAAGCAATTTCGCACGTTGAAAGATGTTGCAAGCACAGGTGTAGTAGTTGCTGTTGTTATTGTTGCTGGCATTTGTGTTAGCCATGACGACGTTTGCTGCATTGCGCTTATCCTCGTGATATATGGATATTGTGTATATTTGTGCAGCACAGGCCGCGCTGCCTCGTCTTGCCACCAAATATTGCTCTAAATAGCAGTTGTGGCAACAACGCCCGCAATTGACTTCGCTACATAGTTACACACTGGCATACAGACAACTATTCTTGTTTATACTGGCAAGGGAGCTGTGTGTGCGCTCACTTGCAACACGGTGCGCCGGCAACCGGCTAGTCCTTTGGTCCTTGTGCCAACTTCTTGCCACTTTTCTTGGCACGCTCGCCCATATTGCTTTCATTTGTGTGTGGCAAGCACCTCATGTCAGCTGAAGAGTAAACTCTGTGTGCGGCTAAAGGTCTGCTTACTGTAAACAATTGCTTGACTGCCTCGTGCCGCACGAAGGTGAAAGGACATATGGACGATGAAAGGACCTTGCCCCAACTGAGCGCAGCGCGCTCTCGCACACAACGTTGAGCTTACTGAAAGCGATGAAGGTGAAATAAATATTACAACAATAGCAACAACTGCGATAGCAAATGTTGACAAAAACAACAAAAATAACTACAACACGTGCGCCTTATGGCTGGCCGCGTACAAGGCAGCATGTCAGCAAGCCACATTGCGCGGGTGTGTGTGTGTTTTGGCGCATGTGTTGATGTGGCAAATTGTTGACTGCAGCTTTTGTTCTTTTGCTTCTCTTTGTTGCTACACCCGCCTGCCACATGTGCTGATTGTGTGCCGTCGTGTTGTTGATGAGTTTTAATGGACTCGATGAAGTGCACCGGTGTTGCAGCTTCAACTAACGGCAAACAAAATTACAAAAAGCAATAACAAAAACAACACTTGCTTGCTGGTTTTTAATGTCTGTATGATTTTTGTTTATTTTTTTTTTGTAGTTTTGCTTGGGTTTTGCCGGGCAATCGGCGGGATTATCAGTGATAGCGTAAAAGTTTTTATGAATGTAATGCGGTTAAATGGATAAACTTCGCGGGAAACTTAATATGCAGAATAATAAAGGAAATGATATCCGCAATGTGGTTTAACGGTACATATTCGTGAGTTAGCGGGTGGATGAGACACAGAAATTGAAAATGAAATATTTTTTAAAAATTTCAGAGCTCACATGCTCTGAGGCGTGCTCAATTCTAATTTTTAATTATTTAACTTTAATTTTAATGAATAAATTTTTATTTTTTTTAATTTTTTTAAATTTAATTATAATTAATAAATTTTAATTTTTAATAATTTAATTTCAATTTTAATTAAGAAATTCTAATTTTAAAAAATTTAATTTTCAATTTAACTAATAAAAATTAATTTTATTTAATTATATTTAATTATTATTTTTAATTAAATTGTGTGCTCTTCCGATCTTAATAATAAAAATATAATTTCTTTTATTTTAGAATATTTTTATAGCAAAAAAAGTCTATTACAATCGGTCTCATGCAATTTCTTCTCACTTGCTACATTTCCACGCCACTTCAAAATTGTAAATTCACTGTCCACCTGCGTCTACTTTTAAATCCGCATTGTGTAGCAACCACTTTCCAGCCACAGGCGCGCAAAATTTACGATTAAAGAGGAGCAAATATTTGGGTGCTTGGCAAAATTGTTTAACCAAACTGCAATAATTTGTGCTAAATGCAATTTTCCATTTTAATTTCATAAAAAAAATAAATGAGTGATATGAAACCATGAATAAAAAAATAATGAAAATCTTATATTTGGGGATTGAGTAGAGTTTAACTAAAATGAATGTAATTTTTGAACTTTTTAAAGTTCAAGTTTGTTTTTGTAATTGCATCGTCAAGCTTATTTTTATTTTCGACGAGTTCATTTCGAGTTTTGAACCTATTTTCTGCAGTAAATTTCCTTATATTGTTATTGTATTCAACCCTTGATATACAAAAATTAAATATATATATATTTACTAAACTCGAGTTTATTCGATACATTTGAGTTTGACATTAAACTGAATTTTTTATAAATGTTTATCATTTCACACTACTTACTAACTCGAGTTTACTATGAATTCATAAGAAAGCCATTAAACACTACCTACGAATATAAAGATTTTTCTACAGTTCAGTTTAGTGTTAAGTTTTAGTGTTAAGCAATAACACTCAAGGTTGTCCTGACACTTTTAGGGTTAATCAGTAGTACTTCAGTAACCAATTTTAGTTTTAAGCCTTAAACTCTAGTCTAGTTAGTCCTTAAACACTACTCATAAATACAGAGTTTATTCCAAAAGGTAGATTTTATGACCAATTTTAGTGTTAAGCTTCGAACTCTACTCACAAAATTTGAGTTTGTATTAAACACTCGAGTTTGTCTTTACAAATTTAGTTTTAAGCATTTAACGATAATTAAAAAATAAACCTTTGTATTATGCACACGAGTTTATTGATATTCTTAGAGTTAAGCATTAAACTCTAGTTATTAATGTGAATTTATGCTAAGCACTCCAGTTTATTTTCATAATTTTAGTGTTAAGCATTAAACACTAACAAAAAATGTAGAATTTATTCAAAGAATTCGAGTTTATCACCAAGCTTAGCGTTAGGCATTAAACTCTACTCACAAAATATGAGTTTATGCTAAGCACTTGAGCTTGTTTTGTTAGTATTAGAGTAAATCATGTAAGTCAAATTACAAATTCAGAGTTTACCACAAAAACAGTTACTTAGTTCACCCAGAAGGCAACTTTGTTTTAAGTTTTTCGAGATAGGGTGATATTTAACAAGAGGAACTTCGTCGCTCGTAGGAAAAATTTAGCTTGAATGTTTAAAAATCTACTAGCAATATATGAACCGCTGTAAAAATAGTAAACTCAGGGTTGCGTAAGCTCTTATATGAATATATACCTACATTAAGAGTTTCTTAAACGCCCCCTATAATACTACTAACTCTAACTTTTATAAACACTAAAGCATAGACAAAAAATCGTAGATGACTAAGACCTTAACCTCAATAACTAATCTAAATTTTTTCCACAAAATTTTGCGGTAAATTCGAAATTCTCTCTATCGCTCCCTCCACTCAATTTAAAAATATTTTTTCCCCTTAAAGAAAAATAGAAACAATAACAATCTCACAGCGCCTCAACGGCGTCGCTGAAGTTCAAAATGTGCAAAATTAACTGCCACAAGCGCAATTACTTTTTATTTCACTTAACTTTTCATATCTCTTATAATATTGCCATTTATATTTTCGATAATTTTTTTAGGATACATTTCTGATTTTTTTTTGAGATTTTTTTCAGATTTTTTTTTTAGATTTGTTTTTTGTTTTTTTTTTTTAGATTTTTTCACCCCAAACCTATTGTGTTGCGTTGGCTTGCCGAAAGCGCCAGCACAGCGTCAAATAAACAACGGTGCAATTAATAATCATAATTAGGGTAATTATGAAACAACGTGCTGACAATCATGCCAAAAACTTTTGCCTTGCAAACGCCCGCGTGGCCGCCAGCAAGCAACAACAAGAACAACTTATGAAAAGTGTAAAAAATTGCAAATAAAAATATGCCAAAAAGGCGCAAATGAGGAACTTTTGTGAAACAATAAATTTCACACTTCGTGCAACAAAAATAAAAACAACAAGAACATTAAAAATAAGAAAATAAAAAAACTATATAAAAAATCGCAATAATTGTAATAAAGTATTTTCTCTTTCACTTATTTGCGCATTGCACTTGCCATTTTGGATATTATTGTTGTTTTTATTGTTGTTGTCCGCCTTCGAGCTTTTTGCCTCACTGCTTTGTTCTTGCTGTTCTCGTTGTCATTAAGGAAACTCGCCGCGCTTCCGTTTCATCGGCGCCCAGCGGCACTTGGCGCTGGCTGGCTTGTTGTTGTTGCAGCAGCTTACAATAAATTACAAGGCTGCTTTTGCCTGTTTTGTTTTTGTATTTTTTCCACACTTTTTTATTGCACCACATCGCATAATTTTTCATAATTATGTTGGGAATGTAGCAAGGACCTTGCAAGGCAGCAAAAAATACATACTCAAATATACTTATATATATGTAAGTACATATGTATGTGCTTGTATGAAAGGCGAAATGAGTAAAGCAACAACAACAATGCGCTTGAAAAATGAAGTAGCAACAGCGGATATCAGCGCATCGCGTGATTTTTTTCATGCCACCAAAGCAAGTGACTATTTATGTATGTGTGTTTGCACTGCTGATTCGCTTTTTAATTCTTTTTGTTGTTGTTTTCGTTTCGCTTTTCGCTGTGGCCATGTTTTCTGCGCCATGATTTTTTCCTTCAGCTACTTTATTAACCGGCAATCCACTGGAAATCGTCTCCGGCCGTCTGTCTACTTTGCCAAATTGTACAAATTCACACACACGTACCTACCGCATGCATATGTATAAGCATGCATACATATGCATGTGAGTATATCAGCTCGCATATGGCAGCGTATTTGTCGAGTTAAGTGGATAATGTGTAATGTGTCATAAAGCGTTTACGCTTAAATCTACTTAATTTGCGTCTTGCCTTTTGTACTCTCACACTCACTCACACATATATGTAAACATGCCTTCACACATTTCATATAAGGAATATAACATACATATGTACACATATGTGCACTTTAGTTATGTGTTTGCAGTTGTTTGCAGCAAATTGCTAGGCTTTTTGCGCAAATTTTATAGGGTTGCCGGGCAGCTGGTGTTTTCGGCAACACTATAATTAAAGAAAATATTAAGAATGGACCTGTCATATTACTGTTGACCCAAGCTCAGTTGTTGCGATACTTAAGCTTTTTTACTAAATTTTTGAAGAATTTAAGTTTAAAGCAAATGAAAGAGTTGTGTGTGCATAATTATGGCAAAATGTTATAGGCTTTTGAATATATAAATATGTATATGTATATATGTATGCATATACATATGATTAGTTTTTGATATATGTATGTATGCATGTATATAAATACATACACGTATTTATATGTACATATATGTACATAAGATGTTTTAAATAATTGTAGTGGCACTTTATGACCACTTTTGGATGTAAATAATTAATGGTTTCGTAGTTGGCCAACATTTCTTTAATTTTTTAGATTTACTTAAATTTTATTTAATTTTCTTATAGATTTTGAAATACAGAATTACTAAGGAAACTTGTTTAAAAAGCAAAATTTTAAAAAAGAAAAACGGTTGTTTATTTATTACCAGCTTTCAACAAATTTCAACTTTTTAAAATTTGTTTCCGAAACAAAAAATTTGAAAAATTATTTTTCAAGCTGTTTGCCGACAAAGTTTCTTAGTCTCATAGTGTAAAATAAATTCTTTTTTTACATAGTCTAATATAGAGACATATGTACATATGTATGTATGTATGTAAATAAGGACGTGATAATATTTCTTATTTAAAAATATTTGTTTTATTTTCCCCAATTTTTGCAATTTCAGAAATTTAATAAAATTCAAAAAAGTTCCCAAAAAATTTTAGTTTTCTTAAATCTGTTTCAAAATTTTAAATTTTTCAAATACCTGTTTTTTATATTTAAAATTGAAGTTCTTAAATTCTTTTATATACCAACTTCAATAAATTAAATCAAAAAATTCAAAAATAATTTTTCAAAACTTTTCAAAAATAATTTTTTTTTATTTAAAATTTGTTTTCTTATTTATAAAAGTATACTTTTCCTCAATTTCTGCAATTTCAGAAATTTAGTAAACTTCTAAAAAAAAAATGTTTTTTCCCAAAAAATTTTAAATTTTTTAAGTACATATAATAAAATTCAAGTTGTTAAATTTTTTAAATACTGAGTTCTATATAAAAAATTTTAAAATAATTTTTCAATTTTTTTTTACCAGTTTCAAAAATTTTAAATTTTTTACATGTAAAAATTATTTAAAATTGAAGTTTTACGATTTTTTTAATATACTGAGCTCAATAACTTAAATCAAAAACTTTAAAAATAATTTTTAAATTTTTTTCAAAAATTATTTTTTTTTTTGTGATATGAAAGTATAGTTTTTTTTGGAATTATTGAAATAGGAAATTGAAAATACAATTTTGTGGTTAAAAATGTGAAAGTTTTAGTTTTATATTGTTTTTTATTTTTTATTTCTCATTTCAATATTATGCCATATTTTTAGTTTAATTTTAGTTTTCGATTGCTCTTATAGTAAATTTAATTAAAAATTGTTAAAAATAAATTTTCAGATATAAAAAAAAAATATAATTTAAACGAAATTTTAATTTTTTCCGATTTTTTGAATTTCAAATCTGAAAAATGTTTTTTGGTACAAATTTTTCATCTATAATTTTATATTAAATTTTAAAACAAAATAACCAAGTATATAAATATAAAAATTTTACTTTTTTTAATATTTGTCATTTTAATATTAATCTTTAAATTGTTTGTTTTAATTATCCTTACAGTCTGTGAACATTAAGTTAAATTAAAAAAGAAAACCTTAAAAATTTCCAAAAATTTTCAAAATTCGAAATTTTCAAAAATTTGCAAAAATGATTAATTTTCTTAATATTGAAATTTTCCATTTTTTTTAAATTTGATATCTAGAAAATAAGTTCTTTTGCTCAAATGTTTCAAATAAAATATTTTATTATATATTCTCACTATTTTTATTGGAAATCTAAATGAAAATTATTATTTTTTAGTTAAATATTATATTTTTTATTACTTTAATTTTAAAATAAAAATTCTTTGTTTCAAGATCGATTTGCGTAGACCAACAAGCAACAATGGCCATTAGTAAGTTATTGAACTTTGTACAACATTTAATCGTCAATATTTATATTATAATACAATTATGGACGTACATACATACATATGGCATATATTGGTGTATGATAATTCGCGAAATCGATATGTTTGAACCTAAAAAAATTACTTTCAAAAGGTGTGAGGCAAGAGTAAACATACATACAATATTTATGTAAGCAAACTCATGAGCACATTAGCATGTCTACATACATAAATAAATAAATCTGTAAACCATACATATACATACATATGTACACACATATCTATGTATGAAAGTATGTCAACGGCTGATATTAAAAGCGATTTCAGTTTTATTTTCAGCACGAAATGTTCAAAAATAAATCCTGACAAATTAACAGCCACAAGAAAGGCAAACGAAAGCAGAAATATTTATTTGCAAACAAATTCAAACAAACACACACACAACCACATACATACTCATTTACGTCTGAGCGACGAGTTCTAAAAGCGGCTCGGCAGCGCCCTTGAATTGCTCGTCCAAAAATTGCCGATTATAAGCAGCGTAACGGTACAATGACAACAAAGTCAACAAAGCGCGCTTGTGCTATTTACATAAGCGATGTCTGCGATGTCAACGGCAACAACAACAACAACAACAACAAAATCAGCAACAACAGCGAATACAAGTGAATATTAACACATCTTCGGCTGGCGCGCACAAAGGAAGAGTCGCTAACAGATCAGTGGATACGCACTCACCTCAGTACATGCAGAGACTCGCACATAAACACATACATACACGCATGTGCGAATGCTGATACGCAAACATGCTCAAAATTGTAACGCATATAAGTGAGCAGCATGAAAAAGGAGCTAATAAATTCGACAAATAAACAGTGAGTGCGAAAAATGTGTGACAAAAAGTAATAACAACAACAACAATACAAGAAAATATGTATAACAATAACAACAATACAAGAACAAATTAGTAGAATGTAGAAGGCAGCAACAGCTCAAGTTCATGCAGCGGCTGGTTGCTCGACTGTCGTTGCGCTGTGATGACGTTGTTGCTGTTGTTGGTGGCGAAAAAGCATTGTGGGCGCTTTGGCTGGACAACGCTGATGGACAACATACAAATATGTACATGTGCATAACACCCAACAAACATCGCTAAAATGCACGATACTTGCCAACAATACAAACAAATTGTTGACATTCTCATTTGGTGCAATGTCAGCGTCGTCTGTCCGCCTGCTTGCTTGGCTGTTGCAATTGCAATATAAAATGCGATTGCAAATATGTTTGTTTGTTTTTGTATGTGTGTCAGTCCTCTGTACATAATCACTAAGCATATTTGCTTGCGGGTCATTTGAGTGACAAAACACCCTTTACTGTTGCCGATTATCCACCAGTGTTGGTTGTTCGTTACGCTGTTGATTCTGTTGTTCTTGTGGTTGTTGTTGCTGCTGGAGTTGTCGCTATCCGTTGGCTGTGGGCGCATTCTTATCGCCGGTATTTGCATATTATTTTTGATTTGCTCTGTTTTACATTTCAAAAGTGTTATTAATTTCCAACATCACGTACAATAAGATTGGTGAAAAAAGTACAGCAACATGTTGCTCAATATGTGTTACTAATTTTTGATTAAACAAGAAATAAATATTCGCTTACATTGTAGGTTAGTACAGCAAAAGTTAAAAAAAAAAATCTTTAGCAACATTTGTGTCTGAAGTATTGCAACATGTTGGTAATAATGTTTCGTCAATTTTTGTATGTGGGCGAGTTAAGTAATCGTTTCCAGTTTAGTAAAGCAAAAACTTTACAAAAAATCATTAGCAACATTTGTGTCTAAAATATTGCAACATGTTGCGTACAATTTTTTTTCTAATTTTTCGACCTTCATAGTTTTTTAATAATTACATTACGCACAAACCTCCTTTGCCAGTTTTATATCAACATGCAACATGTTGCTTATAACGCTAGATATGCAATTTTACGAATTATTATTATAGCGAAAATTATATAAAAGAACTTTAGCAACATTAGTGTATGAAATATTGCAACATGTTGCAAACCAATTCTGACTTTTTTTGTTTGCTCTATATAAATTATTAAGTTAATACCCTTACACCTCTTCTTGCTCTTTCATATCAACATGCATGCAGAATGTTGCTTAGTACATTGCTTATGAAGCCATATGTTGCTCAATATATTTCTCCAATTTTTAATTATAAAGCAATTCCGATTTTTAGCGACTATTTATTAAGGCAAAAATTATTTAAAAACAACCACTTTGCAACATTTGTTTCTGACGTATTGCAACATGTTGCAGATAATGTTGCAAAGAAATTTTTAATATTTTTTTACTCTCTGTGCAATTTTTATGAAATACATTACCTTTGAAACTGATCGTACTGTTTTCTATAATGTTTCAAACTTATAGTGTTGCTTAAAATGTTTCTAAGCGCATTTCTTAAATACAGAGCAGCAAATGCATGACTTTGCTATCTAAAAGCAACAAAATATTGTTTTTAGAGACGATGACCTCCTTACAAGAGCTCTTAAGTGTCTATATATGTAAGTCATTATACTGATTTATTATTCTTGTGGCAAAAGTAAAATCTTTATTAGCTTAAAAAAGTGAGCGGTTGTTGCTAATTTGCATTTATTTTATATGTAAACTCACCACCGAGCGCAGAAAAATAAATAAATTATAATTCAATAAATCATTAAAGTTTTTCCTCTTACCATCGTTCTACCCACCGCATGTTGCCACAAAATCTTTTGAATAAATGCAACTGTTGCAGATGTTACGTAACCCATGGCGGCGCTTTTTATCCATATTTATATACATAATTATTTATTGTTTATATATTTTCTAATATTTCTAACCACTTCATATATTCTGCTTGTTTGTGCAACATTACTTTTTGTTTCCAGTTTTACGCGAAAAATGATGAATGGCTTTATTTTGCGCAGTTGCCGCCGTGTTGCATTAAATGTCAATGGGCGACACACCTGCAACACCAACAACACCTCACCATCTATGTAAGTGTATACGTGCCACAGGTATATGCCACATCACAAATGGCGCGCATTCAGCTACTGTTGCACAACAAATTTGCATGTCGGCAGAGTTTGTGTATGAAGTTAGATACAGAGGTATGTATGTACATAGTTAACTATTCTTATAATTTATATTATTTTTGTTGAAAACACACTGGCTATATCTTTACTTGGTATTTTTTAGTTTTCTGTATAAATTACGTTAAATGTTAGTATTTTACCATGTTTTGTTATTTAATTTTGAATAATTAAATTTTTTTCAAAACTCATTGATATTTTTTTGAAGTTACAAGAAAAATATTCATTTATTTTTATATATTTTTTTTTTAATATTTTCACAATTTTAATTATTTTAACTGATTAGTTAACTGGTTATTAACGGGTATTATAATAAGAAAAATCATTATTTTAATAACTTATGATATTTAATATTGCAACCTTCTATAAAAATGCCAAATATATATGGCAGTATACCTTTATATGCAAGCAAATATACCCAAGTGCCAATTACGGAAGTGCTTGCAACAACAACTTTGCAACCGCAACACCGATCCGCACAATGCGCGCCCACTTGATCGCCCATTAAAATGGTGATCCCTCACAAATCCGCGAAGACGCCATCGATGCACTTCAAAATGCCAATCGCGTTGACGAGAGCCACAACAAACAGCAAGCACAAACAAAGCGCGCGGCAAGCAAGTACACAGAAATATGTATGTATGTATGGCCATGAAGCATACATATATGTATGTATGTATGCATACACAATGTTGCTGAGTACATATGGAGGAGTGCAAATAGATTTATGACTGCACGCAAGGCAACGCGCACTTACATTGTTGTGGCTTTAAAGTTTCATATATTTTCATATATACATACGCACATAGCTACATTGCCGATGGCGCACTGATAGTGTCGTAATAACATCAACAAGTCAACGAAGCGCGCAACGCTCAGGCGCAAGAAATGCAAAGCAAATATGGTGGTGAAAAAGGAAAAGAAATTTATTAAATCAACACAAACAGCAGCAAATGAAGAAGTCAAAGGAGAGCGTACGATTAACGGCGCACTGTAGCATAACGCAAAATATGGCTAATAAAATATGTGAGCCAGCTGCGCAGCAACACACAAGCGGCGCGATAAGTTGAAAGTTAAATAGCAGCAAGAACAACAAGCAGCGTTAACTCCTACGCTCATTGCCGATACAAGTGTTGTGCCGCGCGTTGGCGTCGCCAACAGCCAATGAGCGTGCGCGCCGCTCAGCTTCGCTACACGAACCGCTGTGCTTGTAATAAACAGCCGAACATAAGCCAAGCAATAGCAAAAGCAACAACAACATGCCTACATGCTGATTGTAGCTTTACAAGCGCGCGACTGTGACTGTGTGTGCGCGCGCTTTGTTGACACGCCCCCACACAGTGGAAACTAGTCATCGCTTTTGCTTTGTGTGCGCGCGCACATTTTGCTCATACGCGAGAGCGCGACAGCGGCGCGCTCATGTGCAACGGTGAATTTTTAAAAATTACATTGACAGCAAAAGCTCACCAACACAACGACGACGCCTTGGAATGATAAATTCACAGCAGCAACAGCAATAACTGTTGGTGCGCCGCTGTCAGGAGCGCGAAAAGCTTTTTCGGTGTGTAATTTTTTACTTTTTTTTGGGGTGTCAAAGCTTTGTTACAACAACAAACATACAACTAACAGTGATATATTTATTAGTTTACTAAACAAACTTTGTTGGTTTTGGCGCTTGTAGTTTTGCGCAATTACTGCCGCGCGCGTCACCACTAACAAACGCTCGTTGTTTTACTGCAGCCAAATAGGCGCATTGTAATTTAAACTCGTGCGCCGCAATAGCATTTAATTGAACTGATTTTTAAGCGCTTTACAAGACTTACAACAAAGTAGTAGGCGACCCACCGCATGGCACCCACTTAAATATCTAGAATCATAAGGAGCTGGCGTTCTTTGCTTTATGTTTGGCGTCGCGTCGCCACTTGCTGACCCTTTGATCTCTCGCCAGCCTGTCAACGAACCACCAAGCGTTTGTTCGATCCAACGTTCGATCGATTGCGCGTTCACTGCCTTGTCTATGCATTCTTAGTCGCGTTCATTGTACTTCGACTCAAGCGCCGCGCTGCGTCGCGTCTACAACAACAATGTACGCGTCGTTAAGGCAGTGACAAAGCGCATTAAACGGTCTACTCCATACAATGTTTGTATGTAGCGCGCTCGTTTATTGTCAATTGCTGTCGTTTGGCGACTTTGTTGCCTTAATTTATTTATTTATTTAGAGTTTCAGGTATGCAGTTGGTAAATATGTGCCTTGAAGGTGGTCACAGGGTGGAGTCGGTGTAATTGCAAATTTTTTGCTGCCTGCACAAGTCAAATAGCAAATCGATATATGTGGGTATATGGTATAAATATACTATATGTAAATATATATTTTATGTACAGATAATAAATATATGTATTTGTGTGCTTATATACAAATGCTTAGCAATTACTATTAACATTGTTAATAACAGCAAACTTGGCTAATGGCTTCGTTTTATTATTTTGCGAATTTCTAATTGAATTGCTGTTGTTTTATAGGTTTATAGTTTTATTAGTAAGTTGGCATCGTTTTTCTTTTATTACTTCGTTGTCTACCGTGAAACTTCTTCGCAGTCGTGTGATAAGTTATAGGTGCCATTGACTCTTAGGTTGAGTTAGGTTAGACCTTATTTTTTATAAATATTTTTTTTTAATTAAATGAAAATAATTAAAATATAATATAAAAACAGGTTAAGCGCTTTGAAGCATAGAAATATATATTTGTATTTGTGGCTTATGGAAATTTAAGGTCAAGATGGTTTTAGTAAAAAAAAATATTTTTTTTATACTATAATGGCACTCAATTACAAAGGAAAGTGCATCAAATTTATGAGTATTTTTTTATTTTAGAGGTTCAACGGCTTGGCAATATAGATATTCATGCTTGTTTGTTGCTTAAGAGAAGCTAAGATGAAATAGAACGTCCAGTTTTTGACGCTTTTGTCGCTCTAATAAACCTTATAATAAATATGGCTGTGAAAAATTTAATAAATCAGAATTTTTTTGCAATACAATTCCTCAGTACAATGGTTGCACTGTAGTAGTATATAAGGTCTGTGCTATAATTTTTTTAAATTAAAAATTTTTTTTAACTCCAAAACATGCAAACATATATGATTTTTGTTTACTTTGCATTTAATTTTTGTTTTGCTTTTCGATTGCTGTAAAACGCTCGGAATTTGTGACCAGATACAAGGCAATGCTTTCTCATCCCGACAATTATCGGCTTCATGTTGAAAGAACGCTTAAAAGCTGTTTGGAAAACGGCGGCCAGAAAGTTTGCCTCACCCACCTTTTAGTACAGATCTTGCACCTTCTTCCTACCATCTTCCCGATCGATGCAGCACACATTCACTGGAGTACGCTTCACATTAGCACAGACTTGAGATGATATCAAGAAATTTCCATAAAGAAGCCAAAATGTTAGAGCTTCCGATGATTACTTTAAATAACACTATTGTAATTGCTCTTCTTAAATAAGCGGTAATGTTTTGTTTGTTTTTTTAAATAAACGTTCAAATTTTTAGTTGAATTTCACAGTCTTGTAGGCAGTTTAATGCGATTTTTAACAAAACTACGGGTTAAATAGCAAAATTACGGTTATATTTCAGTTAGATACCAAAATTATAGGTAAAAAATTTATTAAGAACTTTTGCCTTGACACCTTTTTCACATAACCCCAAAATTTTTGTGGAAATCAAATTTAAACGAATAATATTAAAACTAAAAAAATATTTTTTATTCTTTATTTTCATATCTTTCGCAATTTTTTTTATAAATTTGGCGCCCACGTCAACCTTTCAAGTCCCAAACACGCTGTAACCTATTTGCTTTAAAATATTTATTTTTTCATCATCACGAAAAGGGACCTTTATTTTCAATCGAAAACTCTCACCTCAAAATATTGGACTTTTAAAAAGATTTTGGGTCGATTTTTTTCGTTAAAATCTCTACTTTCTAATTGTTACAGCATTTTGAAAACATTTTCCATATAAATGTATTTAATCTTAATAGAGAAGCAGTAGGCTTGGTCTACATACCAGCTGTACTAAATGAGGAATTACCAGGTAATAAATGTAGAAAAGTATCATGAAACGGTACCCATCTGCCTCACAAACAAAAATAATAAAGAAGGAAACAACAGAATTGAACCATAAACTAATGAAAGCTTAGGTAGAAGTTTAAAATGGATATAGAAAATGACACGCCGGTAGGAGAATATCGATAAATAAGATCAACACTGTTGACTACCAAGCATGCACCAGGCCGCAAAAGCCTTTAGGCTCCGAAGAGCAAGAAGTTGGTAAAACACTGCTGAAAACGGCGCGCTCTTTATGTTGCCATGTCGTCGGACCACATATTGAAAAAC
This sequence comes from Bactrocera tryoni, assembly GCF_016617805.1. Taxonomy (NCBI): domain Eukaryota; kingdom Metazoa; phylum Arthropoda; class Insecta; order Diptera; family Tephritidae; genus Bactrocera; species Bactrocera tryoni. Next base: position 31,076,457 of record NC_052503.1, on the reverse strand, counting down.
TTTATATTTACAGCTGTCTGTGATACGCAAGCGTTGCAGAGAAGTGAATCGAACAAACTACACAAAACTAAGGAGCCAATGAAAAGGAAACAACAGCCTCAAATCGAAGATATTTTATACCAACACAAGGTAGAGATATTATAATTTTTTTTTGCTTCCAAAAATTGCGTACTATAGTCTGTTAGTTGAATAATTTTATAACAAAAAAAGTATTTATTTATTTATTATTACTTTTTTATATCAAGTCCTTTAATAATTTCCAGTTTCCATTTAATTTTTTTACTTTAAGAGAATAACAATCTAGCAATATAGGTTGTATAAATTGGCATATTTTACTAAATATTTTGAATTAATAAACTCATTATCGAAAAAAAACCTCGAAAGTATATTCGAAATAGTTTTGGTTTTTTTTCTAAAATTTTTACATAACAATATTAAAATTTTTTTATTATTAGACATTTAAAACCCCCTTTCATCCCGCGCTTGCTATGAAAGAAATCCAAAACAATTTGCTTCCGCCTTTAGACACATTAGCGCCGGTGTAATTTTCCAAAGCGCTCGCCATTTTTATCTATTACAATGAATTTAGCACACAAATCGCGCTGTGACGCACTAAAAGCGCCATAATTTGCCAAACAATTATTGTTTATTAACTTCGCAAATTAACATATTTGCCTTGCCGGCTGTTATACTATAGTGCAATTTTCCACTTCGAACGCGTAGATACGAGGAAACATTTTCCTAATTGTTATTTTTCATATTTTTTCACAATGCGCATGGCCGCGCATTTGCCACAGTAGCTTCAGCGGCTATCAAATGGCAATAAACAGCAGATTTTTATGCGCGACCAACTTGCAGGCGATAAATTCATAAGCGTTACTTAAGTATTGTCTAAGCGAAATGAATGCGCGTCGGCGCGTTAAGCACGAAGCGAGCGCGCAACACGGCGGCAGCGGGCACTAATGCTGAAAAGGCAGGCAATTCGCGTGAAATTAACGCGCTGGCGCCGCGCTAATCCTAAGCGTTGCGCTTTAGTCAATATTAGTTGGCGGCGCAAGCACTCAGTAGTCACTTTGTTGCAATTGTAGGGCAGGCGTCGACGCATGCGCGCGCACTTTACACCCTTGCAATACGCGCGGAACGCGGCATGGCGACCTAGTTGCATGCAAGCAACAGCGAAGGCGCAAATAAATGGCATAAAATTAATAAAAGCCACTAGGTGAAGCAAAAGCAACGACTAGCTGCACTACTGCGCTACCAATTGCCGCCGGCCAGCTGCGCTTGATCCTGCCACATTGCTTATTTAATTGAGTCGGTATTGCGCCAGCACCACCACCACCACCACCGACACACAATGCATTGCAACATTCAGGTTGCGCGAGGCAGTTTGCACTTTGTGCTACGCAAGCCATTTGCGCGCGCCGCATTTGTGGCACGTACACTGGCGGCGGCGCCTTCAACATGCTAATCTCGCCGCTTGCTCGTAATAATAACATGGCAATGGTTTAATTTAGCAGAAAACTATCGCTGCCAACACAAAGCGGCTACCGAATAGCGGCTAAAACAAAATGCCAAATAGCAACAACAACGCTAACAGCGCAACTGCTAGTAAAGTGGCATGAAAATGCTTGAGTGGCAGCAGCAGTGGCAAGTGTGGCATCTTGTGCTCCAATTGAATGAATGCCGGGGCACAGTTGGTCAGTTGGTTGGTTGGTTGGTTGGTGGTTGGTGGTTGGCGTGATCACTGCCACTGCAAGCAATACACAGCTAAGTGTACAACAACAACAATAACAACACGACCGATATTAAGTGCGGCATTGCAACAGATGACGACAGGATCATTTTCAAGTCGCCTGCGTACGCATGTTGGCGCTGTTGCATGCAATAACAATCGCATGCAAACGACAACAACAGCAGCAACAACAGCGGCAGCAGTGGCTACCAGCACAACTGTTGCAACAAGAGCCAGTAATGGCTGGCACGTTAAATTTTCGCTTGCTAAATTGACTTTAATCACGCGATGCTTTTTGCTACCGGCGGCGGTGGCGGCTAATGCGGTTGTGGCAAGCAAATGATGCCGGTGTTGGCGGCGACGGTGGCACGTCGCAAAGGCCGACACACCACACTCTACTGCTGACCAATTGCAGCGCAAAAGCCGCTGGTCGCTGTGTACGCAGCAATTCCTATTGTTGTCGTTGTTGTTGATTGCTGCTTGTTGTTGCGGCGCAGCGCAATTTGCGAACGGAAGTTGGTTGTGACTTTTGTTGCCCATTTTGGTGCATAAGTTTTTATTTCGGTTTTGCGCTGTGCCTTTTTCACAAGCTTGCCACTTATTGTTTTTGTTGTTATTCTTGTTTTTGTGTGTGTTGACCAAGTTACAGCCAACAGATTGCAACAAGCCACACGGCTATATTGCGCAAATAATTATAATCGACTGCTGCAAACAAAAAACTATGCAACGAAATGGAAACAGCAGCAGCAACAACAACAATAACAAAGAAGTTGGGCTGTATAACACAAGACAAAAGCAGTAAATGAGCATAAAAAGTGGCATGCACTAAAAGCAGTACGCTGAAGAAAAATGTGCAACATGATTGCAGTTAAAGCAACAACAACAGCAACAATAAGGGGAGCAACGCATTTTGCTGCCACTGATCCGCCTCTATGGCAGCAGATAAACTGCATTTACAATTGAATTTGGTTGTAATTTCTGCACAAATACAGTTCGGGCAGCCAACAGCAGTGGCCACAAAGGCAACAAGGGTAGTAGAACACCAACAACAAAAATAATAAAAAGTGCATCTGCAACACAAATAGCGCCTCAACGGTAGCAGTAACGCTGCAGTGCCACAATCAACATCCAGTCAAGTTATTTACAACAACACGCAAAAAGTAGGCGGTGATTGCTGTGTCAGCTGCAACAACAATAACCAACAACGACCGCAACCATAATCAGCAGCGACGCTTGGAAAAAGAGTAGCAGGAAATTGATATTATATGAAATTATCCACTTGCAAGTGGTCGTTGTTGTTGTCATTGTTGTTGTTAGTGGCCGTGTTGATGTCTGGCGTTATATGTGTAGTTGTGCGGCAAACTTAACTGTAGTTGATGGCAAGTGTGGTTGAAAAATGCAAGTGTGGCATGTTAGGTGGCAGTTTCAAAGTGATAGTGTGATCAAAACAACAACAACAACAAAGTATTCAAAATGTGTCGATTTTTAAAAAATTTTACAATTATTTTTTGTAAGATTTTTTTCTAATTATAAAATTTTTTAAATTAAAATTAAATAAAAAAAAGTTATAAAAACTATAATTATTTATGTTAGTCTAAAAACACATTTTCTTAATGCCTTTATTAAAATTAAAAAATAAAAATCTTGTTTTAATTTTATTTTTTTTAAATAAAATTTGACACGGCTTTTTTGTCTTCAAATATTCTTTAATTTTTTTTGTTCTTATATTTTCACAAGACTTTATTTAAATATTTATTTTTTTAATAATAATTTAACTTATTTATTTTTTTTTTTTGTTATTATCAAGATTTGACTTTACAGACTTTTAATATTTTAGTTATTTCTTTTAGAATAATTGTTTAACTGTTTTTATTTTATTTTTCAACAAAATTTCGCCTTACAGACTTTCAATATTATATATGTATATACATTTATATATTTTTTACTGATATTTTCTAAAAATTTTTTTCTTATTTCAATTTTTCCCCCCAAAATCTTACCATGCAGACTTTTAATATCTCAAAAATTTGTATACATATTTTTCGATAAATATTTATTTTTAATCTCACACATTTTTTTTATTTTTTTAATGTATTTTATTTATTATTTGTTTAGTTATATATATTTTTCTACTAGCTAAAATGCATGAATATTAAAAACCGTTATCGGCATCTTACCTCCCCAAGCAAAAAAATCGCTAAGCAATATTTAAATTACAAATTAACCAAACGAACAATCACAGCAACAACAAATTACAAACTTTGTCACAAACAGCTTGCAACATTAATTAAAAATCTTTATTAATTGCCACAACGATTACAGTTGACGGCAATTTGTGTGCCTAATTGCCACATTTAGGCAATCTAAAATGAACGTCTAGAGACCAAAAGCAATAAATGAGCGAAAAAATGCGAAACGTAGGTAGAAAAAAGAAGCAAAACAATTTTGCGAACATTTGCAAAGCATTTATTTTTTCAAATTTTGCATATTCAAAGTTTTTTGGCCTTTTGGTGCTTGTTGTTGTTTGTTAATTATTTTTTAATTTTTGTTGTTTGCCTTTTCATTTTGTTGTTGTTTTTCATTGTTGTTGACTTTTTCATTTTGTCGTTGTAGACTTTTCATTTTTGTTGTTGTTGTTTTTTTCTTCATTTTTATTGTGGTTGTTTTTTATATTTTTTTAACTATTGTTGTTTTTTCCATTTTTATTTTTTTTTATATTTTGCTATTTTTTAATTTCGCAATATTCGATTTTTTGATTTTTTCTGAGCTGTATAGCTTCGTTCGCCCGTTTTACTTTTACCTCTTCTTCCCTCTTATACACTATGTAAATCACCATTTTAGCCTCAGCTAAGCTCCTCATTTTATGCTAATTATATGTCTGGTCTAGCTGCTAGTCGCTCAGACATTCGATCACCGATTACCTCAGCGTCGCTTGCCGTGTGCCGACTGTTGACCGCCACCTACCAACGAACTGTCCGCCTGCCGAGTGAGCAGCGCTTTACGCAAGTGCGTACATTTACCACTTAATATTTGATTGTATACTATATTGTTGTTGTATTATATATATATGCATATATACATATATACTTATGTATGTGCTGTGTGTTGTTATGACTTTGACTTTGTGACTGCTGGTGCTTTAGGGCGAATTACTTAAAATATTAACCATTGGAGGCTAAAAATCATCATTAGGCAAGACGCGTCTACCAGTAAAACAACAACAAACAAATACGCAAATTTTGCTATACATGCTGCCTTATTTACGTACTTCTAGAAAAATTTTGTTTTAATTTTCATTCTTTGCAGTATTTGCTTGAAAGCTGAGCGCTATAACGTCGAATTTTTGGTCTAAGCTTTTCATAGCGCGTCGAAGTTTTTGTTGCAGCCTTTCTAATTTTTGTTGAAATTTTTAAAATAAATTTTTATTAATTTTCATATCTAATTCTTCTACTTTATAATTTTATTGATTTATTATTATTATTTTTTTTAATATTTTGCATCCTTGAGGCGCTTTGAAGTTGGCAAAATCCCCAGCCCTTATCTACATGCACCGTTTGCTGCAGCATTCAACTGTCCGCTTTTAATGAGTCGCAGCATAATTTCTTTGACTTAAATTACGCCGCCGCCACTGCCCATTTGCGTAAATTGCGCGTACGCCCCCAATGCTTGCACCCACCAAAACCACGTTGCTGCGCGTTTAACAACCCGGCTGGCTTATCAAGCGGCACAAATCAACCGCCTTCGTCGTTGAGAAAGAACTTTCTTTCGCTGCGGATACAACTGGTATAACCAGGCAGCTATTATGTTTTGTATAAAATATTAAGGTGGGACTTAAAAAGTGTAATAATAATAAAATTAGCACTTAAATGTGTAATGCGGAATTTTAGCAGTCAAAAATTTTAGAGACAAGTATGAAAGCAATTGATTTTAGTCCCGTTTGGAAATTTTCTTCCGATTTAGGTCCACCCTAATGTCATTTCATAATATTAACATACTTAAAATTTTGTTTATGATATATTTGTGCATAAATTTATCAACTATAACGGTTAAATTTAAAAAAAGTCTTCCGGAATTTAGGTCAACCCTAATGTCATTTCATTACATTAATGTATTTATAAAAAATCGTAAGTGGTATCAACTATAACGGTTAAATGAGAAAAAACGATTTCAAAATTTCCATCCACATTTTAGCGCCACCCTAATGTTACTATACTTATTTTACAATATTTATGTGCTAATAATTCATATGTCATGCATTTCACCGCGCCGCCAACGTTTTGACTCTTTTGATTTTCACCTTCATTTGCTTTTCAGTCTGCCTCTGCTTCGACTGCTTCTTCTTCTTACCCAATTATTGTAAATGAAATACTTAAATTTCATTTATTTTCGCATTGCAGAAAGCAGGTGAAATGCCTGTTGCAGCGTGCACATTTTGATGCAACGAGAAAATGGCAATTTAGATTATGAAATTTTGATAAGTTGTTGGCGGGTTGTTGTTTCTGCCATCCCTGTTGTTGTTGCACATTTTGGCAACGTTCGAAAATTGCGAATTCTTGAATTTTGAAATTTAAAAATGAAATGTGCAACAAAAAAAACACGAAAAAAATATGCATGTAAAGAAATGTGGCAATCTTGAAAGTGCCACAGTGAAAGCGGCAGCGAAATATTTTTCACATAAAAATCCGCAAATGAAAGAATGAAATATTTTTAAAGAGCTTGAGCACATGCAGCAGGCAAATGACGCGCCAGCACCACCAACACCGCCAACACCGCCAACAACTGCAGCAAACATGTGCATGAAGAGCAGCACCTACAGCAATTTAACAGCAACAACAACAACAACGGTCAACAACTTATATAAAAAATCTCAAGCATGCAATCTTTCCTCTTTGGCAAGCGTTTTTGCATGGATGTGTGTGTATGTGTTTGTCTGATTGCCGGCAGTTGGCAACACTTCACAATGTCGCCGCCGCCGCCGCTTGGCATGTGGAATGCGCCGAAGGGTGATCCTTATCAGCATGTGGTGCCGTGTCGCTTTCATGTTGTTCAAATTGCTATTGCTTTTGTTGTCATTATTGTTGTTGTTGTTGCTGTTATTGTTGTTGCTGTTATTGTTGTTCTACTTTACAAATTGCTGGCGTTACATAAAAGCTCATTTAAGCAAGTGTTGCCGCAAAAAACTGTCGGAAATCAATGTGACAGCGCGGCACTGAGTTGGAAACGTATGTGTGTGTGAAGGTGAGTGTATATGTATATATGTATGCGTGAGTTATGTGAAGGACTTAATGTAAATTCCGAAAGGCATAGCTGTATATATGAATTATTTTAAACAAGCGATTGGATTGAACAACGGTAAGCTTTGTTGTTGTTGTGGCTATAGTTTTGTTGTTATTGTTTTCTCCAAATAATTTTGAAAGAATGGTTCCCACTTGACAGTTTTTTACCTATACTCTGGCTCCGTTGCATTTATGTAGACCCAACTCAAAACAGTCTGTTTGAATCATGATATTTTGGCTCCAAAGACGCAAACCACGATTCCGGCCGAATCGCTCGAAGTTTCAAATTGTTTTGCCTGATTGAGTAACAATTTAAAATTTCGTAAATTAAAAGTGAGATTTTTCGAAACAATTTTTAAAGTATTATTTTAGTTAGCATCCAATCTCCCGGCTATCTTCTGTGCTTGTTTTCAAATGTTGACCACGTCCTTCGGCAGTCTTACTTAGTCGATGACTTTTCTGTGCTCTCTTTTGATCTCGCTTAATATTTAATTTTGTTTTGAAACTTTGACTTCAGCGTCACCTAGCGGAATTGTGTTTTGCAAGTGTGATCCCTTTTCTTATCAATATATAACTCGAATATGAATAAAATCCGACCAAAAGCCTATTTTAATGCCTGCGCTACCTAGCCCAATAATCTTTTGGAACTACTGTTCTCTTTCTTTATCATTATATAGCTCCAATATGAAGTAAACAGGTCGTAAGTACGATTTCCAGCTAACTTGACTCTAGCGCCATCTAGCGGATTTGTTTTTGTACCCTTATCAATATATAAAACGTATGGTAAGTGAGTCAAATGGGGTCATAAATATTATTTTTATAACTTGACTATAGCGCCACCTTGCGAGAGAGTATTTTGCAATAATAGTTTCCTTTCCTTTAATTCATATATCTCCAGTATGAAGCAAATCAGGCCATAAATTTGCTTGCGAGATAATTCTTTTGAATCATAGTTTCCTTTCTTTAACAAAATATATCTCATCTATGAGACAGATCGGGCTATAACTACGATTTTCTTAATACCTTAACTTCAGCGACACCTAGCGGAATTATTTTTATTTTCTTATCAATATATGACCCGAATATGAGTCACATGAGCTCATAAATAAAAAATTTTTACTAATTTTAGCATAGCGGAACCTTGCCACAACGTTCTATACAACTCTAGTTAACTTTGAACAGCATCATATATCTCAGATATGAGTCACATGCTACTAAATAAGTATGCACTGAAATATATTTAATTTCTTTTGAAAAACATGGTTCTTTATTAATATATGAAATTCTAACAGTAAATATCTTCACGACGCCGAAATATAAGCAATCTAGTTTAAAAAAATATTTATTTTGCAACAAAAATTAAAAAAATTAAAATTGCAACTTTTGGCAAATGAGCAGTGAAAATATAATGTTGCATTCAACAAACAGACGCGCTATGTAGCGGCGCGTTGTCAGCTGCCGCCATCGCGATGCTAATCAAGATGTTGCACTCTGTTTGTCAGCGACACATATGAGCGCGGCAACAACAAAACTTCCGCGCTGGGCGCTAAGTATATACACACACAACTACATACTTATTTGTATTATATATATTTGTACACACGTATATATATTCAACTACATATACAACGGCGCATTGCTCTGTCTGCCCTCCGCGATAAGGATCTGCCTTTGGCACGCTGACTACTCCTTGAACTCCTACAAAAGCGAATATGTAAAATATACATACAAGTATATATGGACGACACTGCCGCGCGTTCATTTTAATTGTTGTTGTTGTTATTTAAATGAATTTATGACTGCACAAGTGCGCGCCACTGCTGCTATGCTGCGGTTTTCCTGTTTATTTAGCGAATGTGGCAAGCGCGCATAACCACTGCAACTGCCCGCGCCACCGCTTCACTGGGTATGCTTGTATGCTTTTATATACAACGCATATGTGTGCATTTACTTGTGCGCGCTGTCCTCCTTTGCGTGTGCGTCCTGCTTTCGACCGCTGTGGCATATTAAATCACTTGGCAGACGCACCTTGCGGTCGCGCTGCATTTTCCCACACTCTCACATGCCGCCGCCCAGTCGCTGCGCCTGCCGGCCTTCGCCTGGCCACACACTATACCCGCCGTGGCTACTTGTTGCCAGTGTTGCTGCGCGCTAACATGCAACAGCGTTTCAAATGCAAAACCGCAAAGCAATAAAATGGAATTTTATTTGCTAAGCGAAATCTTATGTTGGCCATAATTTCAAAATCGCAGACAGCTGCAAGAGCACAGCGCACAGCTCCCGCATTAATTATCGAGTTCGAAGCGTTGGCGCGGTTGGTCAAGCTGTGGCGCATACACACTCACACATATATGAGTGTTTGTGTGTGTGAGTAAAAGTCAAGCCAAGCAACTGTCAAACAAACGAGTGTGGTCTTGTGGCAGCTTGCGTACGATTAGAGGGTTTATAGCGGCCACAAAGGCAGCAGCAGCGGCAGGAACAGCGGCGGCAAGTGTCAACTTGTTGGCCGCAAGCAAAGCGAAAGGCAAATATTGTCAACTCAGCTGCAACACCCGCATTAAAACAAAAGCCACAAGTCAACGCGCGTTGCCTGCCACTTGTGCGCGTCGCTTGAAACGTGCAACAACGTGCCAGTCCACCAACAAGTGGCAAATTCAAATGCAGGCGGCGAGTGCAGACAGCAATCAGCAGCTCAGACAGCAGCTACAGCAACTTTAAATACGTTTATGTGTGCTTATGTAGTATTTGTGGCATGCAACAAGGTTATACCTGTCTCGCTGCCGTCGTTGCGGTTGCTGTCACCCCATTCGTATGGCAATAAAATCAATAGTTTCTGACTGAAATCAAGATTTTGCACCGCAACTTTGTCTTTAAATAGATTATTAAGCTTGCAGCTTTAACTGATTTGTTTGTGGCAGCTGTGGCGTTGCGGTGTTGCTACAGTGTGTCGCCAGCAAAAGACAATAACACTAATGGTACACGAGATTTCAATGTCCGCTTTGCGCCTACAGCGTTCGGTGTGCGATTGAATCAGCGTTTTTCACATACATCCATATATTCTGGTTATATGTGTGTATGTGTGATAGTACTTATATATATGTATGTGTGTTGCTTGCTCTCAACACGTGCTTATCTACTATTTTGCGTCGAAGTCAACGCAATTCTAGCAATTTCGGTATTTTCGCATAGTTTTTTTGCACTGAAAAGCGGAGCTATTTACTTATATACATACCTACATATACATACATATCTATGTATATATACCTATATATGTATATATGCATTTATTCTAGAACTGACATTACAAAGTATTTGACCGCAAAATTTGATTTCTTTAAGTGCTAGTTGTCACTCAAGCTGAGTGCGTCTGCTTATATTCACTTACGCATACATATGTAAGTAATTGTATATAATATATATACGTATTAATTATATATATGTTTGTTTGTAGCACTTCCTTAGTCGGTTGTCGACCGCAAAAGTCTATTTGAAATTTAAATGAAGTCGCAAATGTTTATTAGCCAGCGGAAGAGAGACATTAAAATGCAAAGCGCAAGTGAAAATAAAAAAGCAGCAACAACTTTTTTTCAATAAAAAGTTAGCTTTTCTTATAAAATAAATTGCTTGTAAGACAAACGGCGCTCATTTATATTATTTCTAGAAAATTATTTGCTAAAAAAATTATCAAGTCAAGGGCAGTATTGAGCAGTCTATCATTGGTGGCGTAAAAAACAGGGTGGCCATTTTTTTCTATTGTTAAAAAATAGTTTTTATTTTTTATATTATATTTGCCTTAGAAATATGCTATTTTGGTTCCATTATTTATTACGGAAATAAATTCAAATAAAGTTGGAGGAAAAAACTAAAATGAAATTGAAATGCCAGAACAGACTCTTAAACGTTCACAAATCCCCTAGTTCTCCCTCGAAGAGTGGCAACTAGCCACTGGCAGGCGCAATACTAACAAATCACCCGTACGGAATCCTAGCAGAAAACCTGATAATAATCGCTGCAGAGTGACCGGCAGTACTATTGAATATCTAGAACGCCTGACTCGAAGCCGAAATAAGTATACCCTGAACCCTGGCAAAACAGCGGCTGGTGCTAATCAGTAAGAGAAAAGGAGATCCCAACTTGCCATCAGCATACCGTCTACTATGCATGCTTGACGCAGCAGGAAAGCTCTATGAAAGGCTACTTAAAGCCAGACTCGAAACGACAATCAACGAAGCTGGAGGACTCTACCCCAGACAACACGACTTTAGAGACATTTAGTCAACTCCAGGAGCTTTAAAATGCGTCATTGAAAGTGTAGAAGCCGCACAGCGTAGATGTCATAACTACAAAAAAGTGCTAGTAGTGTTGCTGGCGATTTTAGATGTAAGAAATGCCTTCAACAGCGCTAGATGGGTGGATATGATTGACGCTCTCGAAAAAATCTTTAAAATCCCTGACTATCTCAAAGCTAGCTTAGTAACAGAAAACTGCTGAACCAAACTAGAGAGGCACCAAACAGATGCGGTCACATCAGGAGCAGCACGTGGATCCATTGTAGGCCCAGACTTGTATAACATCAACCTCAACGCAATACTAAAACTCGAAAAGCCAGACGAATTATATTTAATTGGCTACGAGGACGACATTGCAGAGAAATTATAGCACAAGACACAGAAGAAGCGCGAATAAAGCTTAATCAGATCATGATACGGACGCAAGTACGGCGCGACTTATACAACCTCCAGCAGTTACAGAAAAAACAGAACTACTGCTGTTAACAAATAAGCACAAATCCCTCGAAATAAATTTTGTAAATGACTACGGATATTCTTAGGACGCAAAAATCAGTAAACTGACTAGGCGATAGATTGGACCACAGACTGACCTTCTGGAAACAATAGTCAATCTAACCCATCGCAGGAAAGGCAGCGAATATCACCTCCCAACTCAGCAGACTAATAGCCAACATAGTGGCACCAGCCAAGGAAGAGAAAGTCCTAATATCGACGACCATCGGCGTCCTATTATACGGAGCTGAGATCTGAGCAGATATAGTAGAAAAAACGTCGTACAACCAGATTCACCCAACAAAAAAAAAATTCCTCGGCACTACACTTCCATATTATTTCAGCGAACATAGAGAAGGTGTAAAATTACAAGTCAATTAACACTTGTAGTGATCGGCTGACAAAACAAAACACACACACACACACGGTCACACTCATGGAAACACACAACCACACACACCGATGGCGAAATACAAACGCGGAATGCCCTAATGACAAAACAAGATCAAACAAAGTGCTGTGGCGATAAGCGAATTGGGATATGCAAATGCAAATGGTGTTGCCAATGGGTGAGAAAAATAAACAAATACACAAAACAACAACACATACAACACATACAACGACAGTTAGCTATAGCCATAAATAATGAATAAGAAACAGCAAATCACAACGCCAAATCCCGATTGCATAAATTAAAATGTTAATTCGCCTAAATGAACTGCCACAAAGCCGCAGCGAAACAAACACTGCAACAACAAATAACACAGCAGAGTGAATTATTTTCGTATGCTTGCAGCCGAAAAATGTCATTATCCATAAAGAGTGAACACCAAATGCGGCTTGGTGCAACAAAAGCCAGCAAACGAGCAGCGCTTATTGACAGCGCACAGTAAGGCGGCTGCGACTGCGCCAGCGCTTGCAACGGCGAGCCATCTCGGCAGCTTTGCACAAAATTAATTAGCATATCAAATACAACATAATTGCGATAATCGCACGTTAGCTGCCGCGGCAAATTTGGTGAATTCGCTAAATTTGCTTGCCGCCGCGACAGTTGCAGCCGATCAACCGGTCAACGAGGCGGCCAACCTGCCGGCCAATCGCCAATTTCGTTGGCCGCCTGCCTGTCTGCCGCCTGCCGTCTGCGTCTTAGACTGTCTGCATTTCTATATTTGTATTTGCTTAGCTAAGCTTTGTGTATTTGTGTGTATCTTATGGCTTTGTGAGCCACTTGTTTACGGTCCATTTATAGCGCTCAGGCTGTTGCATGCTGGGCTGCCACTACGCGCTTGTCGCTGGCCAGCGATGACCGCACGCCGATAATGTACTGGTACAATAAGCGTGCCACTTAAACACAATAATTAATATATAGACAGTTGTTATGAGTTAGTAGCTGTTGGCCAAAAAGCCTTTAGAAGGGGAAGTGCATAATTTTTCTTTGACTCGTATTGTGGCGAGCGAATTTTTGTGTAATTGCAGTTTGAACGTTATGGTTTTGAGTTGGAAAATAACAATCGGATGTTGTAATTGAATGTTGGCAATAAAAATATTTTTACTGTTATATGATCTCTACTTAAGTATGCTCCACAAGCGAGTGTGGTACTGTAGGAGAATGCCAAATTATACGAAATTAATCGTTTCCTTCTACTCGTTTTTATGTTTCCTACAACGCATATTTCGTTTCATTTTCTAAACTTATTTTTTAATATAATCCTAAATGTAGGCAACGGGTTATTTTTGTTGAATAAACTATATTACCTACGAGATGAGTGAGTTTTATTTGAGTGCTTTTTCTTCCTTTTTAGCTGATATCTGGAAATTATCATCCTACATGTAGGCAACACAATATTTTTGTTAAATAATTTTCATTATCTGCGGATGTATTTTGTTCTTCTTCTTCCTTGACTTTCAGACGATATCTAAAAAATGATCATCCTAAATGTAGGCAAGACATTATTTTTCATATTAAGTTAAATATTACTATACATATATTGTTTATTCTTTGTGTTGTTATTTCTTTCTTCCCCATTTATGCGACTATCACTATATATCATACTAAATATAGACGAGACGTAAAATTTCAGCTATTCGTTGCTCTCACATATACAAAAATAAGCACGTCGCTTCCTCCCTTGCCCTTCAATTATTAACCTGAGTCCCACATAACTTAGTAATCGTTGCAAAAGTGTCCAACTTCTACTTTTCAATGCCGGCGGTATGATCTGCGGTTCCACATATGTACATATGTGTTCTCATAACTTTTCGTCGTATATATATACACTGAAGTGGAGCTTTCACCTTGTCATTACTTATTAATCCGAGTCCAGATCACGCTTTTTCATATGAACGATATGTTCTTTGGTGCTACGTATGCCTTCTCATAGCTTATCTGTGTGTATATGGACTGAAGTCGAGCCTTCGGCTTCCCATTACTTATTTACTTGAGTATTATTGTCCAGATGTCGCTATTTATATTGACAATATATTCTTTGGTGCTACATATGTCTTCCTATACCTTTTCGATATACAAATTATGGCTTCGGAGTATTATTTTTGTTTTGTTATTACAAATATTAACTTTTTGATTCATTAACATAATATTCATTAATAATAATATACAATCAGGCGCATATCGATTGTCGCCTAGTAGAATACTTAATCCCTTTTTAAAGCTCTTACAGTACTTCGACATTGTTTTTGCGCTGATTTTTTATAATAATTTTAAAACAAGCATTCTTCAAAGTTTCTTTTTCATTGGAATTTTTTTATAACACACTTCGCTCATTAATTAAATTTGCATATAAGCTATAGACCACTATTTTTGCAACGGTTGCATAAAAGTGTTTACAAAAACGCGTGAAACTTAATGCCGTATTCAAATTCTATTCACACATTTCATAATTGCAAACAAAGCAGCGTCTTATTAATAAAATTTTGGAAGCGATAAAGAAATAAAAAACGACTGTTGAGACGCGCTGGCAATATCTATAATTCCATATCATCAATCAAAGTCGGCAAATCATTAATAAAACGAAGAATCGCAGTAGCCAAGAGCGCTGCGTGGCGCCACCAACAAAAATTGTCGCATCAGCATAAGCGCCACAAATGAGGGCAGCACTATTTGCACGCAGTGTCGCTTATGCACGGCGACAATTGTCGCCAAAGTGAAATGTAAATGTCTGCTGGTCACAAAAAAAAAATTTAAAAAATATATGACAACAAAAACAGCAATTAACCGTTGTAGTTACAATTTAATTTATGTGTGAATGAAAATTGAAATGTTTTGGCGACTGTTTGTTGCTGTTGTTGCCAGTGTTGTTACCGGGGCTGTTGGAGTTGGTGTTTGTGGTGACGCTGTTAAAAAGTAAGTACTTCTCATGTTCACGCCGCTGTTGTTGCAACTAAGCAACTGTCAACTGTCAGACGTCAGCATATTTTCACGTTGTTGTTGTTGTTGTTTGTTGAATTTGTTGTTACGCGTCAGAGGCGGAGTAAAAACATTTAAATAAAATAATTTTATTGCCCAAAGTGAAGCAAAAAAGTGAAATGAAGTGAAGTGGCGTGGTGTGGCAGGCAGCGGGCTGCGCCGCATGCAAACTGTGCTACTTTAAAATTACTCTAAAATGTAACATTAATGAAATTAAGGAGCAAAAAGTAGCTGACGCGAGTACATACAAATAACAATTTCAAAAATTAATTTGTTAAACAACAAAAAATATTTGCTTTTAAAAGTGTGTGCGTGTTCCGCACTCATACATGTAATGTTAATGCTGTTGCGCACTTTTTTTAATTTCTTGTTGTTTTTATTATTTTTATGGGCCCGCGTTGTGTTTTGCTGCCAGTCAAATTTCACACATTCGACCTTAATCGCTGCTTGCCACTTTGTTAACACCAAAAACATTTTTATTAGCAACATTGCTATTTCACTTTTATTTAATGTTTTTATGAGTTTTTTTGTGGCGCGAAGGCTTTGTTTAGATTGCCAAATAGAAAAAGTGCTAATTACAAAAATTAGTAATATAAATGTTTTTTTTTATTTTTTAACAATTTAAAGCACTTTATCGTAATGCCAAAAATGGTGAAAATCAAGTCATAGGGTTGTTTTTTATATTTTTCTGTTTTATTTTGTTTAATTTCTTTTGATAGGAAATTTTTTACAATTTATTTATTTTTTATTAATTTTTTGGTGTTATATAAATTTAATGGTCCCGAGATATGGGGTTTCATCAAAAAGTTGATCGGTTTTCGGTGAATGGAAATTTCTGGGTGTCGCAGTAATCCGATTACGCCCATCTACCAAATCGTTTTTTTTATACTAGTGAATCTGCATACAAAGTTTCATCAAGATATCTCAATTTTTGCTCAAGTCACAGTTACAAGTCAAGCAGATTTCAAATTTTCTCGTCACCCTGATCATTTATTTATATATATAACCCTATATCTATTGCAAGAGTATATAAGATTGATAGATAGAAATGAAGCTTCTGCCCTGCGACCTATGGTCTATTGTGCCATATTTTATATTACATACGGTCACAATGGTCCAGCACTCTGAACAATTCCAGGCGTTTGCTGGGCGCGACTGAGGTTATGCGATCCCTGTCCACGTAGGTGGAACCTGGGGACATTCAGTATAATTTTAGAAGTTCCGGTGAGTATTTACAAAATATTTCTCTGCATGAGTCAAGATTTTGTTTAATTATAGCAACGCTTTACGTTTAATGGTCGAGTGTAGAGGCGCCTATAGCCTTTCGCATGGCGCTGAGTCACGTAATATATCAAACGAAAGTTCATTTTGTAGTTCCCTGAATATATATTTAATACTGAATGAACTATATTAACAATTATTACTGTGCAGTATTCGATTATCAACAATAAACCCCACTAATTATATATTTTACTTAAATCACGTATATATTTAGTGGTTCTAATCGGTGCACGCTTCAGGGGGTATTCTAGTCTAGAAATTTGAAAAAATCGATTTTTTTTCATAATTCGATAGTTTTGATATCAAAAATATCTCCTTACATAAAAGGATTTTTCAAAATTCAAATTATTTTCAAAGTTATAGCCATTTTAGTGACGTGGCAACTAGACCGGTTGAACCAATACCTATCGTATAACGTAAAACTTTGAACGCGTTTTTCTCAAAACTCCTTTTTTTTGATGCGGTAGCCACAATATCTCAAGTTCTAATCAGTCTATTTATTTGAAATTTGGCATGAATATTCTTTAAATATATCTCTATCACTAGAAGTAACAAAAAATGAAAATTTGAAATTTATAATATTTAAAAAAAAAAATCGACAAAATTGAAAAATTTGTGAAAAAATCGACCTTTTTTTTGAATAGCCGCCATTTTATGAAAAAAATTTTTTTTTAGTTTTGCGGCTTCATATCATAGCGACAAAAACAACTAGCAAATATTGACAATTTTCATCTGAAATCTCAATAAACTATCAGATAATTAATTATATCGTCACCTACATCACCAGTCACATTGTAACAAAATTCGAGAATTGGTTATCAAATGGTTATATGTTGGTTATAAAATGGTTATATGTTGGTTATATCTGACAGGAAAATCTCAATAAATTAACAGATAATTAATTATATCGTCACCTAGATCACCAGTCACATTGTAACAAAATTCGAGAATTGGTTATCAAATGGTTATATGTTGGTTATAAAATGGTTATAATGGTTATATATTGGCTATATCTGACAGCAGAAGCTGAAAATTTAGTGCTACATATATGTAATATGATGTAGTGAATCGCAAACAATAAAAAACTCATTTTCGATTTTTTTATGATACGTTGTTTTGCATTTTAGGTGACGATATTTAATTAAAACAATATAAAATAATAATAAAATTAGGAAAGAAAAATATATTGCATTGAAAATTCGCATGCGATAATCAGCTGAAGTGGAATGAGCCAAAATATGAACACTTAAAGTCTTAATTGTAGGCTAACCTCAAAATCAAGCTTTATGGTGCATATTTTTATAAACAAGTAGAAAATCTCCTCTGAATACTAGTCAAATTTAGACGCTCCCAGCAGCTTCAGCACAAAGTGCGCAGCTACGATTAAACAAATACAGCGCGTGTAGGAGTGCAGAGAAAGAAGCTGTTGAAACAGCGTTGTATTGAAAATTAGAAACTGTCGCAAGCAATCAGTCTTGCGTGCGATTGTCTGACATCAACAAAATCAAAGCGGCCAAATGTCAAGTGCTTTCAAATGAATATATTTATAGCAAACAGCATAAAATGGCAACAAAATTTACAAAATACAAACAGCTATAAACGAACATATAGTAGCAAACAGATAGCTATAGTTATGGCTGTATGTGTCCAACAAAACATCGCGTTGCTGTGCTGCAACGCGCTTAGATCATAACAGCAACAAGTTGTTGTTTGACAAAACTGGCAATCTGTCCAAAACTTTGTGGCAGCAGCAAAATTTCAATGGCAAGTCATGTCAACAGTGCAACTTTTTCAACTTCAAAGCACTGCGTAGACTGCTATTGGTTTTTTAGTATTTGTTTTATATTTATTTCTATTTGTTTCCATTTTTCAATGTCTGCGTTGCCAGCGCGCAACTGGAAGGTCATGCGGTAAAATTGCCAATTTCAGCGCATATTACTACATTTATAGGTGGACGTTGCAGATAAGCTGCACTGTGCACTATGTGTCGCGCAGTGATGACAGCTACTTGCCACAATTCCATAAATTCATGATATTTCGATAGCTGCATTTAGCGCGGCAATTTGTTGTCGAATCGCGAATGCAGCGCGCTACTATTGAACGCTAGATCGTCAAGTGATTTTCTCACTTTTTCTAGTTTTGCAAATATTTGCAATTAGTTGAAAATTAAACAGTAAAATTTTGATGTCACTAATCTGTGCATAGCATCAATGTGCATAGAAGCAAAGCGCAGCAAAAAAAACACATACTTGCCGCTTATGGCATGCCATGAGTTACAAACATGTAAAAATCGATATGCCACAACAGCAGCGGCGCGCGCTACAGACCCAGCAGACTATAAATAAATGTACGAATATGTGTATGTGTGTGTGTAAGTATTTGAAAATGACAAAGTCAACGATTAGAATCAACTGACCAAACGAGGAAAGGCGCGTCGCCGCGTCAATAGCAGCAGTAGCGCGCGGCTGCGGAGCAGGTGAATTGCTTTGCGGCGGGCGGACAGCATAGAAAAGTTTAGCACAGACAGCAGTTGAGCCCATGTTGTGCGCCTCTATTTGGCGTGGACTATGGAATTTTTCGCCTTTTCGCTGCAGCGCAATTTGATTGTTGCATTTGTAGACGACGAGGCAAAACACACAATCAGTGAAGCGTTGATGCGCTTGCCTGCCGGTTGGCCTCGTCTGCTCCTACTTGGCAGCGGTTTAAGCAGGACGTTATAGTGATGCTGTTGCTTTTTAAGCTGTTTGTTTGCAGTTATTTATTTCTATCTTTTTTATATTTTTTTATAATACTACTTAGTTGAGCGTCGCGTCACTTGCTGGGAGCCAAGCAATGCGACGCACTGTGACGAGTGTTATGAGCTGTCACAGTGACAAGCGCGCACTGCACTTGTTCGCACTGAAAACACATGTTGTGTACAGAGCGACGCTTGGCTAGCCACGCTTGATTGTCAGCGTAAAGTGGAAGAAAGATTTATGAAGCCCGACGCGTTTATGGTCATGACATTGCCCGGAAGGCAGGCAGTGCGTAAGCAGCGCGATTAACTGACTTAGCTGCGACAAGCAACTGTGTGTATGTAGCATGCATGCACGCGCATATTTGGCGCGCAGCTGAGTGATGCCGGAAAATAGACGCGCTGCATTTTGCACAAATTTGTGTGCGGCAAATGGGCACGCGCGCGCATGCGGGCGATGCGTCAAAATTAGGCGCGTCATTTATAATAAAGCAAACGATGCGCGCGACGTGCTAATAAGTCGCAGTGCGCTTCAAATATTTTAATGATATAGGTGTTTGCGCTGCGTTATCGCTGATATGGTGCACATAGCGCGAGCGTTTGTTATACTTTAGGCTGCAGCGGTAAGTTGTTTGGCATGCGTCAGCCTTTTTTGGCAAGCGCGCGTGGAATTTACCAAGTGTTACCATTTAGAGCGTGGTTTTTGTATGTATTTATAGGCAATTGATTAAAACTATATTACGAAAATATTTCTTAGTTAGCAATTTTAGTTAACTTACCACAATTATTTGAAGTTGCTGTTAATGCGTGCTGTTTAAAGCATTTTCAGCCGGCGTGGGTTGTCTGGAATTAGAAGAATAAAGGAAGATAAATATTAGTAAAGAATTTTTAAGAGGAAGTGAAGTTAAAGATAAATGAATAATGGAATTTCAAAAGGTTTTTGTAATATCTAAATTTAGTTAAAAATGTTGCCTACATTTTGGCGCAAAGCTATATTAACAAACATTGCGAAAAAGCCCAGGTATAATTATTTTAATTGCAAAACAAAGCAAATTAAATGCAAATAGAATACAAATAGAATTTAATTTATTTTTGCAGCTACAGTGATTATATTTAGGCTTTTTTTGCAATTTTTGTCGTTTCACCTTGCGCCAAAATGTAGGTAACACTTTTATGCAAACTTTTTATTTAGAAAATTTATATAAAATAAGGCTTTTAGGCAATACTTGTCATTTTAGCTCTTCGCCAAAATGTAGGCAACATTTTTATGTCAACTCTTTATATACAGAATTCATGAAAAGTAAGGCGGTTAGGCTGAAGCTAATTCCTTTTCCAGTTAAAATTATTATTTACAGGCTTTGTCTCATTTTGAGTAAACCTCATGACTTAATTTTTGATTAAATTGGTGTTTATGCCAAGATGTAGGCAACACCTTTTCGCTCACATTTTGTTGTACCGATTTCATACAGCTTAAAAGGTTTTTATGTGAATTTATAGACAATATTGCTGAGCTGAAGCATCATTTTGCTTATTTAAAGTGGATCTTAATAAAAAAAAAAACAATAAAAAAATCATTAAAACGACTTTTTAAACTGTATACATACATATATATAAACCTATTTAGCATAAATCGATAATACATTCCTTTACTGAATTTCCAAACACACAAAAAAAGTATTAGCGTTTAGCAAACCACTTTTCAAAATCCCAAAAAACGAACACCAAAATCTACCAGTGTGGGCATTGCACGCAAGCGCAAGTCATTAATCATTAGCGCTAAACGCTTTAATTTTCTTAATTAGCTAACAAACGAACGAACAAGCGAGTACAACTCGCTTTTTTCGAGCGCTGATCTGCATAGGCTACCAGCGCGGTGAAGAATTTAAGCCAAACGGGGCGTAGAAGCAGCAAGAGACCCAAAGCAACAAAACACCAAATACAAATTGGTAGAAATGGGCTGAACGCTGGTGTTAGAAATACACATACATGTGTAGTAGAGCGGCGGGCGTTGGCGCGGGTGTACATTAGCATAGCGAAAGCAACGAGCGCATGCACGCCCACAATGCCCCGCAGCAACGAACGGCTAACAAATAGCTTAGAGAAGGTAAACGAATGTACAAAATGCTGCAAGTATGTGTGAATATTCGAAATGATTTGTTCAAATGTGTGTATGCGTGTGTTTGTGCTTGGAGATAAGTGTTTTCCAAACAACTTGTTGCCGCCGAAAAAACCAAACAAAGCGCAAAGACAACAACAACGCTAGAGTCAAACACGCACATGGAGACACGCCCACCAAAATTGTGTGCCGCTTGACCAACAACAGGCAACAACAACAATTAAGCAACCAGGGGACCCACCAAACGCTAATTGGAAATTAGAAATATTAATGAATGCGCACAAAAAATATTATATGTGTGTGAATGTGTGTGGTAAATGCGCGCTGGTGTATGTGTAACTGGATATTTTGAGGGTGGCAGCATTAAATTTCTTACAGCTGTTTCATAATACACAAGGAAACGCGGTGGAACGAAAGACTTAAGACACAAACTCGCATCCCAACATACATGAATGTTTAATATGCGCGATAATATATATACAAGTGTATATATATATACATGCTGGTATGTATATTTTGAAAGTGTATATATACATATACATATACATATATATGTATGCGTGTGTGTGCGCGCTGTTGTATTTGTAAGATAATCATGTTTTGTAGCGTCGCTAACACTTAATCAATCACTGTCCGCCACACATGCGCGCTAAAGCAAAAAAGAAGAACGCATAATCAAAATACAACAACAGGCAATGTTGCAATAAAAAAAAGAACAACAACTCTAACAAGAAGATGGCAAGCAGACACGCTGTTGACGCTTAAAGCCAAAGCTAAAGTGAGCGCTACTGCTGCTACCACATACAGCGCTGAAGGTGAGTGGCGCAAACACATTACAACAACAATAAAAAAAAACAACGAACAACAACAGCAAAAACAACAACTTCATCACAGCTAAAACGACGCGTGATGGCCGCTTGGTATGCGGTGCGCGCAGATTGGCTAAACAAATGCGTTAGAAACAAAAGCAAAAACAACAAAAACCTCACAATAAAAAAACCAGCAAAATCTCTTGAAAGCCATCAAACAGCTAATGCGCCAAAAGACACGCTGTCTCGCGCATCGTCGCCTTTGCCACGCTTAACAAGCAACCAGCCAGCAAGCGCGGCAGCAACCTTCACAGCGCACACGCTAAGCCGTTAAGCTGCATGCATAAGCCGCTCTAACCAGCCAACCGCCCACACCTTTGCGCACCCCTCCAATGCAGTGCATAAGACGCGCGCACTAAACTTGCATGCGCACACCGGCATAATGGCGAAAGCGCACGCGCACGCGCATGCGCAAAACGCTTGCAGCAAAAACAAAACAAAGAAACAGCTAAGAAAATATACAAGTGCCCGCTTTACATGCTGCCAGTGAAAGCGTGACGCCGGCCAGCGTTTGTTGTTAACACATTCGCTTTACCACCCGCCGCTGGCAAGCTGTTCGACGCGGTGATGGCGTTGTTGACGTTGATGCTGCAACTGCGCTCGCTCGCCATTACATAGGCGCAAGAACATGAAATTAAATAGCTTTGAACAAGCGCAAAAAATATTAGAAAATAATGTGCACACAACAACAACAACTACGCCAATTGTGGACAACAAGTTGCTGACCGTTTGCGGCATTCTAAGCACAGGCACTCAAACTCGCGTGGCTCATGCGTTGCAGCCATGAAATTGAGTGTTGTTCAACACAGTCGCTTGTTGTTGCAGGCATGTGTTGTTGCAAGCATTTGTTGTTGCAGGCACTTGTTACTGCTTAAGCCTTGCAAGCCCGCTTTGAGCAGCGGCAACTGTTCGGCGACCGTCGCTGTTGTTGGCTTTAGCCGTCGGTTGTTTTATAGGTTTTAAGTTAAGATCCAAACAGGTTTCGCACAGACTATTTTCGTAGCCTATTTTTCTTAGCCGCTCGTCAAATGTGCTTCTAAGTTTTTAACATTTTTCTATGGTTGTCTGTTTTCTGCTGCCTGCTTCACAGTCTGTAACTATTTGACCAACAAATATATTGTAAATAGTCGCAAATTATGATTAATGATTCATAACGCCGACTAACCACTACAACAGCAACAACTACAATAGTATTATCGATCTATTGCCTCGTCGCGCACATGCGTTGTCTAGCATTTACCGCTTCTCCAATTACCTTCTGACCATTTGGCAGCCAAGTTGCTAGGGAATGAGTTGAATTATGTAGGAATAAGCTTATTTTGAAGATTTTAGAGAAAAATAAGAACCAGCAGTAGTGTTAACTATGCGTGTATAATGCATGTGTGTGTTCGTGTGGGAGCTGTTGTGTTGATTTCCCGCCCGCAGCGCGCCTAAAGGATAATTGCGCGCCATTCAAGGTTTCAAAGTGTTTAAATATAAAGTGTATATGTATATATAAAGATATAAATATATTTATATATGCAAAGGTACATATATTCGTTACATAAACAATACATATATGTGTTTGCATATGTGTGCTTATATTATAAATCCATTTAAAATCTTAAGATTGCAGTGAGCCAATGTGAGGTTTTGTACGGAACATTAACGAAGGTTATTTGAGAGGAATAGAACAAACTCGGTAAGAAAAAGAATAAAGTGATTTAAAGAGAAAAATAAATATTTAAATTATTATTAAATATTTCCATATGATTTTGATTTGTACGAAAAATTATTTTTTTTTTGTTTTTTGAAATGACTAAATATTGTAAATATTTTATTAAAGGAGTTTCAGGCCAATTTCTTGTCAAAACTCATATATGAAATTTTTTAAATAAATAATATGTTTAATTATGTTCCAAATATTGAAAAAACAAGTAAATATTATTTTTGAAATTTTTTAAATAAAAAAATATCTATTTACAATTTTATAAAATAAGATTAAATAATTAAAATATATATAAAAAATTAAAAAAAATAAAAGAAGAAAAGAAGTATGTAAAAAATTAAAAAAAAAATTTAAATTAGTTTTTAAAAAACTTTATTTAAATTTAAATTTTTTAAATTTTTTTTATTTTCCATGAAGATTTCAAACTGTTGAATAGTTTTTCTTTTAAAACAATAGTGTTTCCCTAGTTTGGTAAAAAAATATCTGTTTACAATTATATAAAACACAATTTTTATAATTAAGAAAGTTAAAAAAAAAATAAAAAATTGGGTAAAAAATTCAAAAACTTTTTTTTTAATTTTTTTATTATTTTTAAAATTTTTTTTTATTTTTATTTATTTTTTTTATGAAGAATTAAAGCAATTAAAAAGTTTTTGGTAAACAATAGTGTTCTCCCATTTTGGTGTTATATCGTTTTAGTACTCTTTGGAATTATTTAATTATAAAATAAACTTAGAATATTTTTTTATACTTTACAACAAATTAAAAAAAATAAAATTAATTTTAAGACCATTTTAAATTTTAATAAAATTTATTAACGAGAAACTAATAAACCACATTTTTTCATATATGTATAACTTTTCCTCATCTCTTTATTTATTAGTTTTACAACATTTCTTTTCTTCTACTTTTAAAGATATAAGTTATAGTTTGTTATTAAAAATATTGGAAAAAACTAAAACAAAATAAAAAATAATTAAGTTTAAAATACTTCTAGCCTTTGATAAAAATTAAGGAAAAAAATTTAATAAAAAGTAGTGTCTTATAAAATTTATAAAAAAAATAAAAAAATTGTTAATTATTAAAAATATTGAAAAATATTTTTTTATATTCTTTGAAAGGCATTTTAGTATAAAATTTTATTCCAAATATTTGTTTAGAAATTAGTAAACCTGTCCAAATGTCATGGAAAATATTAAAAATTAAAAAAAAAATAATTTTGCGTAAATTATTAAAAATATTTATTATGAGAATTGAAAATATTTAAATATACTTTTTATTTTAAATGTGTTTTGGTTTATTTTTTTCAATCTTTTGTTGTTCACAGCACTTAATAAATACATATGTCTTTAAAGCATGTAAACAATTTCTTATACAAAATTTACGACCTTATTATGATTTACAACTCAACTTCAAATTGCCTAGACAACACAACCTGCCAAAAACAAAATTTGAGTTGAATAATTAACGTCAAATCTTCACTTTTTTGAGTTAGCAACGGGAAGACAAATATAATTGCAATTAGTTGTAACTCAAAATGCTGGTAATAATTTCAACTCAACTGCCAAACTAATGATGAGTTGATTCAATTTTAACTCAACTGTGTCAGGCTGTAAATCATAATAATCTTATAAATGTTGCATACAGTGATCTATGTATGTTTATATAAAATATGGGCAAAAGTCAGTTGAATGCAAAATAATAATAGCGCAAAGAAATTCGAAATATTTGTTAGACATCACGAACAGAATAATATATACGCTAGCGACTTGTAACCTCATAATAGCAGATTTTTAAAGTAAAGCTGTGTTATACTTTATACTCGACTGTGTCAAAAAAATATAAAGACAGAGAAAACAGTGAACAAAATAATAAAAAAAAACTCTACTATATAGAAATAAAATTAATTGCAATTTCCATTTCACACATAGTAACACGACCTGCCTGACCTCGCCTAATTTGTCACAACAACAGCTTTGTGTAAACTTTTTCCGCCAACAATTAAACAGTACTTTCAGTTTAGTGTTAAAATGACGGGAAGTAAATATAATACTTATATAAATATATAAAAATAAGAAGAGCTGTAGGCATTTTGATAAACTGAATTATGTAGGCTGTTGTTACTTGCCACAACAAAATTGTGTAGGCTTACTAAAGCTTTCA
This sequence comes from Bactrocera tryoni, assembly GCF_016617805.1. Classification (NCBI taxonomy): domain Eukaryota; kingdom Metazoa; phylum Arthropoda; class Insecta; order Diptera; family Tephritidae; genus Bactrocera; species Bactrocera tryoni. The sequence goes on along the minus strand of NC_052503.1, from coordinate 31,050,370 downwards.
CAGCATAAAACGCAAAATTTTAAGGCTGGAAAGCAACCAGACAAAAAAAAGAATAATAAAAAAGTGAAATAAAAGTTTATAAAAATTAAAAAATTTTTCTGAAATGTTGAAACTGGTGTCGCGTGGTTATTTAATAGAGAGCGCTAGTGCCACAAATGAGCGCCACATATACTAACACTGAAATATATGGCTGTAAGTCTCAAGTATAATTTAGCTAGACATAATATTTTTGCTTCCTTCATTTCTATTTCGCTTAATTAGGCGTGTGTGTTCTCATTTTCAAGTCTCACTTTCAATAAAAAAAATCCCAAAAAATTGTAGCAATTGCGACACTCGAAAAAAGAGATTGAAATCGAAAGCCATCTTTGGTAGCTTGGCGCAAAATGTTTTTAAAGGCAATAAAAGTAGTGTGGATGTTTAATAGATATATGTATATCATATATATATATAAATATACATTTGCTCATATAGAAATTAATCGCGTAAAAACTTAGTTTCCTTACAACCAATTTCAGTGATTTATTAAAGGTGTGAAAAAAAAGTTGAAGCTTGTAGCCATATTTGTATGAACTCATTAAATGAAATACACAAAACAGCAACAAATTAATTCATTGAGACTACACTGTGACATTTGCGTGACATTTTGCGCCTTTTATGGTACACTGAAATTAAACTGAAGGCAACAACAATAAAGAAATAAATTTAAGAAGAAAAATAACAAATTAAACTAATAATAAAATACATAAAAAATACAAAACTGGAATAAAAAAATTTACAAAAATTGTAAAAGCAATTAGATAAAATTTTTACTTAAAAAAAAATCCGACTAACAAAAACACGAAAAAAAGTATAACAAAGAAACCTTTTAAAAATAAAAACAAATAATTAAAAATTTAGAAACTGAAAAATATTTATATTTTTTTTTATTAAAGCAAATTTATATATTAAAATATTTTATTTACAAAAATTAAAAAGTATTTTCAACTCAAACAAAATTTAAAAAATATACAAAATTAAATTTTAAAAACATTAATATTTGTTAATTACAAAAAATATTTTATTAAAAACAAAATTATAAATTAAAAAAGTAGAAAAAGTTTATAAATTAAAAAAAAATCTAAAGAAAAACAAAAAAACTTATAAATTTAAAAATAGTTTATATTTCTATTAAAAATAAAAAATTAAAAAAGTAGAAAAAGTTAAGGACTACATTTAAAAAAATTTCTAAAGAATATTATTATTATAATTATTTCACTTAAACATAATGAAAAAATAAACAACAGCAGAAATTAGAAATTAGGAATTTTAAAAATTTAAAATTTATAAATAAAAAATCTTTTAATTTATTAAACAAATTAATTAAAATTTTAATTGATTCAAAAAGTATTTTCAACTTACACAAAACTTAAAAAATAAACAAATCGGGAAAAAAATTTAAATTATAAAAAATTATTAAAAATTTTAATTTCATTTTCAAATTAAAAAAATTAAAAAAATAAACCAATTTAGACGTAAAAAAATAGAAAAAATTAAGGAAAAACTACAAAAAAAACTTTCCAAAGTAATAATAAAACTTAAAATTAAGTTATTACAAAATTAAAATTAAGTTAAATAATTTATAAAAAAATGTATTAAAAAAATAAAAGCTATTTTCAACTTACACAAAATTTAACAGAGTGGAAAGAGACGAGTTAGAATTAAAAAAAAATAAAATTTATAAAGAAAAAAAATTTAAATTATAAAAGTAAAGCTTTAATAACTTAAAAATTGGGAAAAATAAGAAAACAAAAACCAAAACCAAAAAATATAAAAAAATCTGAAAATTTTAAAGAAATTTTTTTAATTACAAAAAAATATTTGTATATTGTATATATGTACATATGTATATATATGTACATATATGTAAAAAATAACACTAAAACAAGAGTAAAAACCGTTAAAAAACTTCAAAATATTACTAAAAATTATAAATTAAAATAATTATTGAAAAATAAGAGTTTAAAAAATTTAAAAAAATTAAA